>NC_134486.1:82216890-82516890 GCF_040206685.1 Ascaphus truei
AGCGCCTAGCTGGAAGTAACCTATATTTACAAATGGCGGGAGCCAATAGTAACATGAATGGTGAAAATAATGTTGACATTAAAGTAGGTTTTTTTAAATTGGAAAAATTGTCAAAGAAGAAATGAGTCATTGGGATCTTTTATCTCTTAAAAATTATTTAGATAACAAATTAGTACCATGAGGACTTAGATTAATGCTTCAATAGTAGTAACAAGATCAAAATCTCACGATGACATGGTGTTAGGTTGTCAATACTGTTTGTCTTTGTGACCTACCAGCTTTCCAAACATGTTGCACTGGAGAGTAATAGTTACGTATGATGGACTCTACGATATCATTACATCATCACATACGCACACAGAGCTGCTGACATGCGCAGAGGATGCATCAAGTTGGGAATTGTAGTTGGGATTTGACTTGGAGGATCAAGGGGGGGAGGGGTTCACTAGGAAGGAATATAAACACTTGTTATGGCCTTTTATTGTAGCCCTCACCTTGATAAAGATTAAATGTTGCAACTGAAACATCACCTTTTTGGCTCAATAAATCCTTTTTTGCACAAGTGTGTTGTGCCCTCCTCTTGATCCCTCATGACCATTTTTTTTAACTGGACCCATTTCCAGTAGATTAAATAATTCCTTTTATTTAGCTGTAACAGTTCTCTTTTATTTTTGTGATATCTTTAGAAGTGCAGTGTGAAAATAAACAAATGAGAAGTTTAACAGCACATATTAAATTGGTTTATGTTATGCTCTGACAATTCTGTGAAACAGTGCAGGTTCATCTTAGGTTTCACAAATAAATGGCTTAAGAGTTTAAAGTAAGAAGTTAAATGTAAAATGAACTGAAAAATATGTAAGCACAAAAGGAAGACTAAAACAAAAGAAAAAGCACAAATGCTATCCATAATAAAGCACACATGTGAACAATTAAACGGCAACGTTGTTTCTGGACTGATTTAGTCTGAAAAGCTTTTTTTTTTTTTTTTTAATTTGGGACATCAAACATCTGTAGCCTAAATCTTCAGTGCAGTTGTCAATAAAACATTCATCGTTCGTCAACACCTTTTCATTTTTTTGCCTTAAGTGCAATCGGAAAACCAAGGTGTGGTGAAAATTGTGCTGTTAATTTTATTACAGGGCTGTTTCTGTATGGAAGGATCCACGTTTTCACCTTCCTCCTGCAGAAATAAAATGATACATTACTATCTAATTTCAGTGATTTCTGTGCACAGTTTCTACATAGGGTACTACAACGTTTTAGAAAAAAGATTTATGGGTAATTGTTGCTGGGACTTTTTGCCTGCAATGCTATTGTTAGGTACAAAAATAAACCAAATACACAAAAAAAAAATAACACTTTCACTTGTCTTTTGTTTTAGGTTTTGGTTCTAAATATTTTTCCTGTTTTGGTTTTAGATAGGGTTTTGGGTGCACATTTTTTGTATGTGTTTTGGTTTTGCCAAAACTCAATGAGTTAATATCGCACCTGGAAAGAAAAATACCGGGTGGCATAGCACAATTTTATAATTTAAGTCATCGAAATTGTGGTAATATTTTCCAGGGTGTGATATTTTTAGACTAGTCGCGATGGAGCAATTAACGCAACTGATAATTATGCATTAAATACTGCATCGATCCCGCATACTTTTAATCCTGAAACATCTCCATTATGAATGTTATTAAAATATTAAGCCACTGCACTCGTCAATCTATTATGTTTAATGTCCCCTACATGTTCAAGTATATTTTTGCGCAGCTGTCATTTCATTTTTCCCACATTATGCTTTATATGGGACATTTACATGAAAGTAATAAAACTACTGTACTGGTCCTTTAATTCACAAAATGGTTTATTTTATAACGGCGATTACGCTGAAAATTACTGAACACTTTTGTTACATTGATGCACTTACAAGCTGAACATTTACTACTTGCAATATACCTATTGTGCTTAGTTTTTTGAGCCATATTGATCCTTGTAGTTTTGGTACATAATCTTAACTAGGTAATCCTAATTGTTGGTGCTCTTCTTCTGATTGGCAAGGAAAGAAGGGTGGATAACCGTGCTGGTCCTTTCTTCTATGTAGTAACAAAGGAGGGAGTAGGTGCTATGATACCTTTAATTGGACCAACAAGTAGTTGACATGTTACAACCTTTTGAACCTCTCAGGGTCGTTCATCAGGTATGAAGGACCCTGAGAGGTTCTAAAGCTTGTAACATTTCAACTACTTGTTGGGCCAATAAAAGAAATCATACCATCCACTCCATCTCCCACCTTTTTTTACTATCATAATGGAGAAATCTTTATCTTCAATTAGAATGTCCCAATGCCTTGTCCTTCTTTTGATCTCATTTCAGTGGGAACCAAACTGGCTAATAAACCCTATTGTATTTTGTGATCTTTTTTTTTTCACAGGAAACTAAACATTATCTCTTGTGTGATACAACACTTCCTTCAAATTTTTATTAATCAGGCTTTTACTATATCCTCTTACAATAAAGCATTGGCATTTCACCTGTCCACTTGATAAACGTGTTCTCCTCACTACAATTTATTTTCAGTCTAAGAAATTATCCTTTTGGAATTGCTTTAATTGTGTTCGACATGTGGAAGCTTTTGGCATAAAGAATACTGTTAGTAACAGTTTCCTTTCTGAAAATATCTGTCTCTATCATACTGTGTGTTTTATTTATGATTAAATCCAGAACAGGCAGCTTTTAATTACTACAATATAACTATAACTGAAAGCATCAAATTGTAGTTATTTTTTATTGAGTTAATCAACAAAAAGAGCAGATATTTCCAGACTAGCTGCATATGGGATTGAAAGGTTAACCTGGGATTAGGACAGGTGATCTGAATAAAGAACTATTGAAAAAGGAAGTTAGATGGATTTGTGATTTGGGGACTCTGAACCGAAGTGGACTAAATGTCGATTTCTATGTTTTTGTGAATATATTGAGCATAATATGTATTTGTGGTATTTATGTGCTTTTATTTTGTCAAGTTTTTTTTTATTTTACTACCGGTCCTCCCCTTTTGTAAGGGAGGATGTATGTGAGGTGAACAGGTTTGACCCGGAAAAAGTCTGTATGATGAGAAAGCGAAATGCGCATTGACAAACCTAGATGGTGCTGGAGTAGTGTGGCAGCAAAATATTGCAGTGTATTTCCCAAAGAAGGAGGCCATGAGGTCCAGTTCCTGAACAGCAATGCAATTCAGGTGATACAGATTCCAAATTGAGGAGAGATTATGTGGATGGAAGTAAAGTTACAGGGAGCAATAAAGCAGATGGACTTGTCCTCCCAGCGGTCACCTGAGATGAGAAGTCTAACTATAAAGTTATTCTTAGAAATGGGACACACTCTAACTCACATTTAAATTTGATGAATCACTATTTATAAGTGAACAGGAATGAAAGTGGTTTTCAAATCCTCATCCTAAGTAGAATTAAACTTTTGGGGACTTGTGCTCTTTTATTCGGAACCTAAGGTCCATGTTTCATTGCCAGTGCTAGTCTAAGGTACCTCTCAATTTGAAAAGATGTAAGAAAACCATGCTTAAAATCCGGCTTTCACTAAGTCCATTTTGTATGAACTTTTTGTGACTGTAATGTCGAAATTATTCATATATTATTAACAGATGCAATTTAAGCATGTTGATATCACTTCATATTTGTATCTTATAATGTATTATGTGCAAAATGTGGGTGTATTGTTTTTAATATAGTTTAGGATAGGTTATGAGTAACTGGCACCACTTTTAAGTATTTAAATTCATTTATGGTGTTATTGATGTATGGAATAAAGGACTGCTAATTAATTTTTCAATTTAACATTTTTTTGTGAATTTTGTTTTGAATTGTTTGTGAGAGGTATTAAGAGTGTCAATGTATATACACCACTCAGTTTTTCGTCTTCTTCTTTCTTATATATTGATATTATAGGAGTTTTTAAGCACCACCAAGTTTATTGAGATAAAAAAATATATATATATTATGTATATGTATATGTGTATATATAAATATATGTATATAATTGTTGAGTGGTAACAGAACCCCCAAATAATATTTAAACATTTTAGTTAGGAGCAGAAGCAAAGTGGTTATTCTGTATTTAAATATTTTAGCATTTTGCTCTTATCTATCTTTCTTTGCATCCAGCTCAACCTCATAATCTTGATTTATTGCAGTCTTTCCTTTCACATCAATTACTAGAGATGGCTTTTCTCATTGATGAGTCCACCTGGTGATCGTTTTAAACTTTTGCAGGGAGTTTCAGAGGAAAGTTGGTTAAGGGATACAGGATTAACACACTTATTCAAGTAACATAGGAATGTGGTAATTAAACAGGTCAATGTAAAATGGGATGTCTTGAGTTTGGAAAACTAGTTTAAGGAAAAAATGATTGAGGATAAAACTGAAGCCCATCTGGATTTTTCTAAATTACAGCATTATAGACAGGTGGGAATCAGTTGTATCAAGATGTTCCCTCGAATTGATAACTCCATTGATTAAAAAAGAACACAAAGCACTTCAAATTTTGAAGTCGGAGATAACTACTTCAATTATTTTAAGGAGGATGTTTCCTTTTCAAGACTTAATGAAGAGATTAAGAAAGATATTCAGTGTTTGGAAGAAAATATCTCATTGAGAAAAAAGAAATAAGTCGAGAGATCTGACAGACTATAGGAATGAGAAGGTATACACAAAACAGGACTATGACAGTAATGGAGATAAATAATTTCATGGGAAAGAAAAAACTTATGTAAAAATCAGAACGTATCAATTAATGTAGAAAACAAATGTTACAGAAGTGGGATAGTGGAGAGCAGGGATGGAAATTGGGTGGTGGATGCGGGAGGATGGCACACCCCTTTCTTGAGATCAAAAAAAAGTAGATGAAATAATAAAATTGTTAAATTCAAATGATATATGTACCTTTAAAATTGGAGATATATTTATTTTAATTTGAATTAATATAGACCTATTGACCAAGTAATTAACTATTTTTCATACAGGTAGCCCACATTGCTGTCTCTGGCACCACAACTGCTTGTGGTTAGGTAACCGTACCCCAACTACAAGCAGCAGTGGCTGGGACAGTAAAGTTGGCTACGTCTAAGATTATCACAGCAGGATCCCTGCTTTGAATGGGAACCCCCTGCTGCGATAACCACTAGCTAAGCATACCTCAGGCTCCTTGCATCAGCGCTGTTCAACCCCAGTCTGAAACTGGAACCAGCAAAGTCTTCTCAGATTTGTAGTCAGCTCAGGGATGCTAGTACCCTTATATGGCAGATCTAGACATATTAGGGCTCTCTGACATCACTGACCAAAAATTAGTGCTTTCAAATACTTTAAGAAAAAGTGCACAAAACTGGATAATGTTAGCGTTAGTGAAAGAGAAAACCGGACAATAAAAAAAACCTTAAATTATCTGAGAAAGATGACACTGACTGGGATGTCTTGGTCCCCCAGCTTCCCAGTCCCAAGGCATCGACTTCTAAATCTATAGAACTTCAAGAGAAAGAGTCATCTATTTGTGAAAATTCCACGAGTGATATTCCAGATTGTTGGACCCGTGAAATGTTTTAAAAAAAGAAACAAGAATATCCATGTATTGTGTCAAAAAATAAAAAAATAGGATGCCATGTGTGTACCAATGCCTCTCATTTGGGGGCTGTATAAACCCATGGAATACATCTATCTGAAGAATGCTGTAATTTTGAAATCCAAGTAAGTGGTACTAAAAGCAACCAATTGCAAGAATTAAGAAAAAAAATGGCAACCACAAAAACAGTCAAACTCACATCGCATGTGAACAATTTTTAAATACAGCAAATAAAAAATAATAGAACAAACTTCATTGTTGAAGATACAGGAAGAAAAACATGCAGAATGTTTAGAACCGTTTATAATATTGTCCACAAAGGTCGACCTTTTACACATATGGAACATGACATTGAACTGCAAGAAATCAACGGAATGGATTTGGGTCAAGTTTTACATTCCTGAAAATCTTGCACAGATATTAAAAAACCATATAGGACAGTAAATGCATAAGGCGTTCAAAATATTATGAACAAAATATCTACATTTTCTGGTATGGTTGATGAATCAACTACAATCAATGGCAAACCCGTTCTTGTAATTTGCTTAAGGACCGCTGTTGGCGAATCTGATGATGCAGTTTCTTTTTATTTTGATTTGGCACATTTACAATGTGGTGCAAAATCAAAAGCAATAGATGGACAAGGGCACCCGAGGAGTTTCATTCAATACGAATTTTTTATTGTGCCATATGGCACAATAAGATTCCTATTGAATGAAAATCTGCAGTGCCCTTGTCCATCCATTGCATACATTGGTTGATTTATAGGTCTTCCATGGGACTAAGGAGCACTGGTAACTGTATCAGAATGTATGTTTTTTTTTTTTGGTGTGCAGCAAACATCTTGATTTTGTACAAAATCAAAAAACATTTATGATGCACTTTGAGACAGTCTTAAAAATTCAGGATTTTCGATGCAAAAGCTGAAGGAAAATGTAATTTCTTTGCATCTGATGGTGCATCAGTTATGCTCGGACGAAATACTGGAGTTGCAACATTTTTCCTCTATGATTTCCCTAATGAAACTATTTGACACTGACATAATAATAGACTTAAACTGAGTGTTAGTGATTCTGTTGATGAAATTGGCAGTTTTCCCTTTATTATTTTTTTGTGACAAATTATATTCACTGTATCATAGATCTCAAGAAAATCAGGATCAATTGAAAGCCTGCGTGGAGTCTGTACAATGTCAGTTGCTGAAAATTGGTTGCGTGTTTAGCGTAAGATGGGTGGCTTAATATTTTAGGACCGTCAAAGCTATTTAGCAATTGTGTATGCACGTAAAGAACCACATTTCCATGAGTTTAAGTGGCATTAATTCATCCATGTCACCACAACATACAAGTCTTAATATGGAACACCTACGAAGGATACTTTTTATGAACTTGGTCAGGCCACCTCTTTCTCTTTTCAATCCAGAAGTTTATGTTAAGTTTTGGCTTCTTCTGGCAAGGCATCGTCCTGAAGAAACTGTATGTCGTAAAAAAGAGAAGGTGAGATATAATGATTCCGAATTGAAAAGTTTATGGGACATTTTATAATGTGTTTCAGTTTCAGTAATATTATTTTTTAAGTGTTATGTTGAAAAATGTTAATACCTCATTGTAAACTTAAAGCCGTTTGATTTTGTGCTTATAAGTGATAACAGATGTTTATTTTTATTTATTATAATAGTTTTTTGTAAGATTGATTTCGAATGTACAGTATCACATTTGAAATGATTTGACAGTTGGAGATCGACCCATGAGTTTTTATTTTGTGGGTGGAGGGGGGGAGAGGGAAGTGTGACAGTCATGGACTCTGTATATAAGCAGGTTGCATTAGGCAGGCTTCCAGGGTGCAGGAAGTTAACTTCACTTGAGGGGCAGTCTGCAGGTGCATCAATTCAGACTGAGCTCCTGATAGCAAGGGGGTTTATATGGCAGTCAACAAACTTGCCAGAGCTGAGAGACTTTCCCCAACCAGAAGAACACTGGTTGATACGGTTCCCAAGGCCTGATGGATGCTGGATGCAGGGCATGCTTACACTGTCTGGGATTCACACACAGGAACCTGAATACAGCCTACTACAGTATGCAGAGGGATTTCCTGGAGACTCCTGGGACGGAGTTCCCGAACCTCAAGATAAGGACTTTATATTTTCTTCTTTATAGTTATAGTTTGTAATGTTTATCACTGGAAGTTTTTATGGCTGCTTATTTGGACAGTCAGGGTGATTGCTGCATAGTTAGCCTCTCTATTTTGGAGTAGGCTTTATCTTTATGTTTTTTGTTTTGTCTTAAAGGGGTAGTGTCCAATTCTATGTTTTTGATGTCGAAAAATAAACCAATGAAGAGTTTGTTAAGGCCTAAAATACACTGTGTGGACTCTTACTGACCCTACCGCAAGGCTGTCCCACCAAAGAGGTTAATAACATTGATGGATTTAGCCATAACCCTAGTTCAAAAATCCCCTTTCCAGCATTAGTCCAGAGTGATTAATTTCCTTCCTCCTCTCACCTGAGTTCTGCTAGTGATAATTCACGTTCTTGTCAGATCAAATTATAGACAGACCAAGAGGAAAAAACCCAGACGGGGAAGAAAGAACATTGAGAGACAGAGACAGACCTGGTCAAATCTAGAGAAAAAAATTGTGGAAAAAGAGATACTGGCATCTACTGAGGAACAACTTAAGGCATCAATTTGACTAATATGAAACTATCAGAGACCTACCTTTCTCTGTAAAAAGGTTTGTGATTCTCACCAATATAAGGGGGGGGGGGACAAATATACTGCAGCTAATGATCTCAAAATGTTCACTGTTCAAAAGTGTTCAAAGACCAACTACCTAACTGAACAGCTGAAAATGTTGGAAGATGAGCAAGTACTAGCAAAGTATAGCAAAGCTAAGTTTATTTATTTCTACAATGTTTTGCCAAGAAGTAATATATTGAGAGTTACCGCCTGTTTTCAAGTATGTCCTGGGCACAGAGTTATGATAATACATGATAGCATTAAATGAGCAGTGGTAATACATTGAATTTACAGACATTTCATGCCAGTTAGAGATAATATATGATTATTGGCATATGTAATAATTACATACATGGTTATAATTGTGTTACAAAAGGTAGGATAGGCTTGCAATGGGATGTATTAGAAGACTTTCCTCAACCCAGTGACCAAGCAGCGAATGATAGCAAACTGCTGAAGGGGTTCTGAATGTATTCAGATTTTTGTTAAAATGGTTTTGAGAGATTTGCAACAGATTTAGAAATTCCAGATAACTAAGGATTATTTAAGTAATGACGAAAGGTGGGAACTGCAAGAATGTTAAAAACAAAAGGATCTTTTCATTAAATGGTCAGCTAAAGGAGGAAACATCATCTTCATGACAATAATTTTTTTCAAGCAAGAGAACAAAAGACTGTTGCAGACTAAAAATTGTTACAAGGTCTTAAAGAGAAATGCTGCAGATAATTAAAAATGGGAGTTAGAAAATGTGTTAGAACTGCATCATGAGCTCATTAACAGAAGGGAATACAGTTTTATGATGGTCACTTTACCTAAGGTTGGTACATTCTATATAATTCCTAAGATACATAAAAACAGGAAAAGTATCACCGGGTCATCCGATTGTCTCTGGAATTGGTGGCCAGTTGGTATGTTGATAATGGATTAAATCAGGGTACTGTCAAGGAAGAATCCCTTCAAGTAACACGAGATGTTGAAGTCCTATATAGTAGCATACCTCATGAGTTTGGTTTACGAGCAGTGAAATAATTCCTGCATAGTAGGGGCCACCAATCCCAGAGACAAAAATACTTTATTGTGGATATTCTGAACTTTTTTTGACACATTATTTTCTTGTATTTCATAGTAAATTCATAGGGATAATTTTATACAAATTCAGGGGACAGCCATGGGTGTGCCCCAACATATGCTACATTTTATTTAGGTTGGTGGGAAAAGTCAGTGTTTTTTTTTCCAACCGATTTTTAGAGGTTGTTGGCAAACATGGAACTATTGATTAGGTATATAGATGACATAATTATAATATGGGAGAAGTTATCAGAGGTACTGCTCCCTTTCGTTGAACTAGATACAAATAAACTACAATTTGAAGCTTACATGTAGTTATAGTAATGAAAATGTGTCTTTTCTGGGTTCAATCATAAACAAAACACATGGTATGAAAGAGAGAGATTTTCAGAAAGGAAACTGCTGCTAACAGTAATCTTGATGCCAAAAGTTTTCTCATGTCTAACACAATTAAAGCAATTCCAAAAAGATAATTTCTTAGACAGAAAATAAATTGTAGTGAGAACACATTTATGAAGCGAGCAGGTGAAATGTCTCAATGATTTATTGCAAGATGAGATAGTAAAAAAACCTAATTAAGAAAAATTTGAAGGAAGTCTTGTATTGGTCCTGTGAAAAAATAAAGATTGTGAAACACAATAGGGTTTATTAGCCGATGTGGTTACGACTGGAAGGAGGTTATAAGAATAATGACTAGGCATTGGGACATTCTAACTGAGGATAAAAATGAGTGCAGATTACATGACATCTTAAGAGTTAGACCAGAGATCTCTAAGATGTGATGTAATTTTCACTAATTTTAGATCTTTTTGTGGCACATTGAGGTTAGTGTACATATGTATTTTTTATGTAACTTTTTGTGTACTGCTACATTTTTAACTTTTGGATGAATAAAATTATCATTTTAAGAAACCGGTGCACCCATCCTCTTTTTCTTTGTAAAATATACTAATCCTGCCTATGATTGAAGCTTTGGGGACTTGTGCTCTTTTAGTTAGCTATGTTTCATTGACAGTGCTAGTCAACCACACCTATGGTACCTCTCAATTTGAAGAAATATAAGAAAAACACACGTAAAATCTGGCTTTCATAAAGTTAATTTTTGATGAACTTTTTAAGACTTCATATAATATTAACAGATGCAATTTAAACATGTTGACAGAGGGGGAACTAGGAGGGGGAATGGTGAGAGTGCAACAGATGCCCTGGGTGCAGCAGTTTATAGGGCGCAGCAGTTTAGGAGGCGCAGGTTGGGCATGCGGAGGAGAAGAGCAGAGGAAGGAGCACAATGTTCATGGCTGCAGAGGAGGGGGTGCACTTGGAGGCGGGAGCAGGAGGGAGCGCAATGTTCACGGCTGCAGAGGAGGGGGTGTGGTTGGATGCGGGAGCAGGAGAGAGCGCAATGGTGGAGTCGGCAGCAGAGGAGGACATGGGCGGCAGCAGAAGAGCTGGGCAGGGTCCGTCCCAACAGTCCGACCTGGAAGTCAATTACAACTTTTGTGTCCGCCACCAGGAAGGACTCTCCTCTGCTCCACAAGTAGGGAGTTTGAGGATAAGGGAGTGGAAATAAGAGACTGGGGGGGGGGGGTGAGAGAAATGTGTTGAGGGAGAGTAGTGAGAGAGCGCTGGGTAGGGATGAGGGGGAGAGATAGAAACTTGGGGGGGTGGGGAGTTACTTGGAGGGTGGGAAAGGGTGGTAAGTGAGACTTGCGAGGGAGTGAGAGAGACTACAGGGGGAGTGATAGAATGGGGTGAGAGAGGGAGGGGGAGAGACAATGGGGAGGGAGCGGGAGAGAGAATGGAAGAAGGGGAAGATAAAGAGGGAGAAGGGGCAGAAATAATGGAGGGAGGGGAAAGAATGGAGGGAGGGGGGAGAGGAGGTAAGGTGGGGTAGTATAGAGATGGGGAGGGAGATGGGAGAGAGAATGGGGGAAGAGAGAAAGGTGAGACAAATAGGGAAGAAAGGAAAGGGGGAGAAAAAGGGGTGAGCGAAAAATGGGGTAGAGGGGGACATGTGTGTGTGGGAGACAGAGAGAGAGAGATGGGGAATAGATAGAACATACAAAAACATTCACAAATACAGTTAAAAATGACAGAATTGTTTTGTCTTGGTTCTATAAAATCAGTTAGTGGAACTTGCCCCAGGTGCAAAAATACCCAGTTCCTCCTCTGCATGTTGATATCACTTCATATTTGTATTTTATGGTGCAATATGGTTTTGGGATAGGTTATGAGAGATTGGTACTAGTTTGAGGTGTTTTTAAATTATTTCGTGGTGTTATTGATGTAAGAAATAAAGGACTGCTAATTACAGTTTTCAATGTAAAAATGTTTGTAAATTTTGTTTTGAGTTATCTGTGGGAGGTATAAAGAGTGCCAAAGTATGCACCATTCAGATTTTCTTCTTTTTTCTTTCTTTTATATATAAACACTAGATAGATGCATGTTTAAAAGCCACACATATTATCTGACAGATGCCTCTGTTATATGAGTATATATAAAAGCAGACAAACTCATTCCAAGTCTACAATCATAATATTTGAGTTGTGAGAAAGAAAATGCTTAGTTTTTCCACATCCCAATTCAACCATTAATGAGGTTGTGATATTGGACCCATAGCGAGACATGACATGTCAATCCATGAATTCTACACTTCTAGTTCTTATCATGTATGCTTATATGCTTTCAAATGTCTATGTATATTAAGAAAACATTTGTGAAACAACCAGACTAGGGAAGTAACCAGTAAGGGAACAAAGAATAGCTAATAAGGGCATGTATCTTGTTAAATATTGTAGCCAGGTCTCCCCTGCCTGTCAGCACCCCCCTCACCTTGCTGGCGATCGCGGGTGCTGCCGAGTCCAATGGCGGCCCCGCCCGGAGATCGCAGGGGTAAGGGCGGTCAGGCCCCGGCTCGGGGTTGCCGGGGACGCGTGCGGCCGGTTGCCAAGGCCGCACGCGCGTCACAGGGCTCCGGCGCTCCCGGAGCCGGGCGGTGAAGGCGCCGCCATTACCCAGTGACTCGCGCATGCGCAGTGATCGCGCATGCGCAGGAAGGTCACTAGAGCTAGGGAGAAGTCGTGCGAGCGTGAGAATAGGCAGGGAAAGGTTGAGGCGGCCATTAGATGTTTGCGCATGCGCAGGAGAATCGCGCACGCGGCCCCAATGTATTTACAGGCGCCCCAGGACTACAATTCCCATAGTGCCTAGCGAGGGAGGCACCATGTGCCTCATAGGAGCCAATAGGGCTGCAGGATTGCGCTGGAGAGAAAGATACATTTCGCGGGCTTGCAGCACGCTAGTTAGATGGAGCTGGGGAGCTGAAGGGGAAGGAAGGGTGCAGGGAGCGAGTGAAGCTCCTACACCGCGTAAGGTCCCTGTAACAGGGGACTTATCCCTGTTGACAAAGGTGCCTCTAATCCAGCAGTGTGGTGGTTAACTGCTGGTAGCAAATTAACTAGCACCACCTGCCTGATTACAGGTAGTAGAAAAAGCCTGCCTTTGAGACAGGAAGTAACTCCTCCCTAGCTCTGACTGAGAGCTGACCTTTGGAGAGACAGAGCAGAGGTTCTTGAGTCCCAGGAGAGACTGACCAAAAGAAAACCCAGATCTCTGGAGCTGACCGGTCTTGAGCTCTGCACAGCAGAGCTGAATTCAAGACACAGGGAAAACTACTACACCTGAAGCTGAACCAGGAAGTGAGATTTTCCCTTCAAGAAACAGATAAGACTTTTATTCTTAAGAGACTGCTTATATCTGCTTATTTCATGTTATATGTTTTGGGGCTGCGAGAACTGCTTGACTAAGGGAGATGTGAATTATTGCATAGTGTTTCACTAGAAATACTCCCAAGTGAATGGAAGCTTTGTTCCCCCCCCCCTGTGTTTGGATAATTTTCCTGATGAAAAGGAACAGGCACAATAAAGCCTATTATAATTTCACATTATAAAGCCTCCTAATTGTGTACCTCTGTGAACGTCCGTCCACAGTCCCCCACATCCCAGGTAGGCCCCAACTCCCCACCAGGTTAGTGGGTAATTGATAAGGGACGGCCCCAGTTAGGGACTCTGCCCTTAGTGTGAGTGCTGTCTTGTCAGAGTCTCAGCTGTCAGTGCTGTGAGGTCTGACAGGCAGGCACAGTGTTGTGCAGCACGTTTGCTGTACGTACCAAGTAGGTGGCAGTGCGTTACTGCAAGTACTAGGTACGAGGTAGTTAGAGTTAGGACCGGGAAGATCTAGGCGATCGGGATATGCCATTAACCCCTTAGGTTCCAGAGAGGTCCTCACTCCCCAGTTTGTGGTGCTACAGGGACAGGCCCTAGGTTAAGGATCCTCTCACAGTAGCGCTAGTGTTAGATAGGGATACAGCGGACGCTGCGCTTCCCGAGAGAAGACTTGGGCTCAAGTCTATGCCCAGAGACAGAGACTATCTTCAGGGTGGGATAGCCCCTGGCGGACCCAAGCAAGGAACCACCGGATCAGACGGGGTCACCGGTCGACAGATCCTTTGCAAAGTCCTTGCAGGCCCGAGTGCAGGAGCACTCGGCAGGTACTCTATAAGTGCACCAACAAATCATAACATTCTCTTAACACATAGTGGCAGCGCTGACCACGGGACAAAGGGGTTGTTGGGCTGTGGGCACCATGTGGGGATGTTATAATGTTGTGATGTTATGAGTATGATGTATTAGTTATCATTTGTTCATTCAGTAAACCTGTTATCCATAACACTGGTGTATGTGGTTTTTGGGTGGGTTCCTATGTTAGGGTCATTCTACATTCCCATAGAATCCTACATAGGTGGAGGCGCTGAAACCGAGAACGTTCCCAAAGGATTCACCCTAGGCTCTCACTGGCGGAGGCTCAGTCTCCTGTGAGCCTGCAGGTATACGCACCACACCTGGTAACACCGTATGTTCTCCGCACCCACACTATATCTGCGATTGGGGGGGGGGGGGGAAATACCCGTTACAATATGTTGTGACACTAGCATTGCTTCTCCATGTTTGGGAGTTTAGGAGGAGGTTTCACAGCATATCGAATGGGGACAATGAAATAAGGCACTTTACAACACTTTAAATTGCATGTCAGCGAACTGAACTTTATGGATGACGTAGGATAGTAAGTAGGGGATGGAGTAAGGATTCATACTTCTGAACCTTGTGCTGACAAAGAAGTAAGCAATATATTGCTTTGCATTACATTGTTGGCCACCCTAGCAGCGAGAGGGTTAATCAGATGGAATGAAGGAATGGATTCATACCCAAGGGGTATGAATAAAGAGAACGGCTCAACATGTTTGGGGTGATTATTAGCTGACTGGATTTTCATCTGGTTTCAAAACAGTGAGTGTTCTGTGTTGCCTTATATTGCTCTCTTGCACACTGGTTGGTAAGTTGTATGATGTATTTTGAAATTTATGGTATTATTATATTTTTAGCTCCCCCGGGGATAATTCAGAAAGGCTTGAAATTAAGTCTGATGAAGCTGAGGGATTTAGTTGTATGTTATTTACAAAGAGTTACACATGACACACTAAAGGCTCAGAAATCATTAGAGTCAGGGAGAATGTGAGTTTTCATGTTTATGCTTATGCTGCTCACCAGTGCCAATACAGAGCATCATGGCTTTAATGATGATATTGAGGGATTTAGTTGTATGTTATTTATGTAACGGGTGGACCCCCTTGTCTGACCCACCCAATCTCACATTGGCCCGTGTGGTCTAACCGGTCCCCATTACGTGATCGTGTATGGTGGTGCACCTGCAAGTAACAGGACTCCTGAGTCTCCCGCTTGATGGTATTAGGGGATGTCATCAGGACAGGTAGCTGAGGTAGTGGGTGCGAGTCCAACTTACTTCATGTGCAGCGCCTCCACCTCATCAGGATCTGTGCTTTCGCAGGGAGATGGTCCTGGCGAGGAACTCCTTCTTCGTGGTGCCATCCACTGCTGAGTAACTTCACACTCACACAGTGGATGTATATGCGAACAAGACAACTTTATTTGCATGGTATGGGCCAGCTGCCCCTCACAGATAGCAACTCAGCCGCTCATCTCTGTGCAGCACTCCATTAGGAAGGTCCCTTCTCCCTAATAGAGCTGCTTTCCACCTTTACTCTCAAAGAGATTCCCCAGCTTCTCTGGCTGCTGTAATCTCCTCTCCTGAGCTGCTTTGTCTCTCTCAGCTCCTCTCTTGAGCTGCTCTGTCTGTCAGCTCCTCTAACTCTGCTGCGTCTGCTCACTGACTCACAGCTAGCATGAGACACTGCAACACTGTTGCAGACCTTCACGTGCCTCTCACTGAACAGAGGCAGCACAACAAGAGGAAACTGAACTTCTAACTTTAGGCAGTGCTGTGTCTTATATCACCCCCCAGAGAACAAACCTGCTCTGTACCACTAAGTGGGGGCACATTGCATGTTGTCACTTCCTTTGGGGATATATGACACCTCACCAGGGTGTGAGGGCAAACCTCATTGATTGTTGCTGGCAATCCTGCATACTTACCAGGTTTACTGCCAACATGAGAAAGAGATATGTACACCAATCTTAGACATGGCTACATTTACAAAGAGTTACACATGACACACTAAAGGCTCAGAAATCATTAGAGTCAGGGAGAATGTGAGTTTTCATGTTTATGCTTATGCTGCTCACCAGTGCCAATACAGAGCATCATGGCTTTAATGATGATATTGCATGCAATGCCTTGAAATGCCATGGGTACTAGGTATACATGTGTTTATTTAAAGAGTTTTATAGAGTTTTCAGTGTGCTCAATAAAGGGTTTAAGAAGGCCTGAAATGTTGCTCTATTAACGGACTATCATGATATTCCAGATATATAATAAAAACTGCATCAAATACTCAACTAAAATGTATATATTTGTTTTTTTAGTTCTGATTATACCTAGTTATAGTTGGCCAATGCTATCTGCTTTAAAAAAAAAAAAAAAAGTATATTTGCATTGTTCATCAAGAGAAGAAATCTCCATCAATTAAGTGTTTGGTCTGTGGTTTCTGAAGTGGAGAGTTCTGGCAGCACAACTATAGCAGACTCGTCCATTTTGTTATTAAAGAGAACTTTGCTAATATAGCTTTGCTAGTCTGCCAAATATGTAATGTGCTTATAGTTGGTTTCTATGTACGATTCAGTGGCATAAGTATGTAGATTGATGTATGGATTTGCTAAACTGTCTCCATAAAATATATCCATTTTGATAACTGTTGCTATATATAGCTGTCCATAAAAGACTATCGATGGGCGAATTCGCCCATATCCGTCTCCTGGATTTTCATTAATGTTACCCCCAAAATCTGTTTTACAATGTAAAATCCGCAAATGGATTTGGGCGGTTTCAATCCGCACGGATTCATCAAAAAACACTATTGGATACAACCCGTGGACGGATTTGTAGACGGATTGCTGATTCAGCGGATTGGATTCTGCAAATCTGTCAATGGATTGCGGAATCCGTGGAGTATATTGGTAATACTAAAAAAATGAGCAAAACACAATCGTCCTTTTTCAGATTGATCCGCTGCAATCCGCGGACCAAAAGAACCGGCCGATCCACTGCGGATCCAAATCAGCCAAAAAAATGTTGCCCATTACTATAAGAGACGCAGGCTTTAGCACCTTTCCACCACAAGGTATACAAAATCATGTCTAATCCCTAAAAGGCAAATGTATCAAAGGCAAAATCTAGGTGCAGTGTCATTATTTAGTTGCAACTCGCAATGAAATATACCTGCGCCAGGCAGCATCTAGGCATTAATCTTACTTGTTCCATTTTGGATATCTCTGCGACGAGTTGAGGAATTTATGGAACAAGTGGAGGGAGTTAGGGGGGAGTCACATTTGCATATTGATGCAGGTCTATGTATGTGGCACTTGCATTACTTTTTTTTAACGTTTTTCTACGTTGGTTTTCTGTCACCTTAAAGGTAGCATAAGTCAAATTCTACAAGAATAGAGATATGTGTTTATGCAAATGAATTGGGGCAGATCACTTTTTTGATACATCGACCCCTTCATTTATTTGGTCAGAACAATTAAGATGCTGCAATAGAGAGATATCCAGAAGGGTATAAAAGGTTTTTTTGGACGTCACAAATGAACACAAAACATTAAATAATTTGACCGATAATAATATATATAATATATCTAATATATAATATAGATAAATATAGATTTGATGATATGGTCCACAGGATGCTTAGAATATATTCAAATTTGCATGGGTCTTTTCGGAAATCAAAGGCAATCAAGTGGGAAATGCCCTCTTGCTTAAAAGAGCCATAGATGATGGGGACTAAGATCAGCCAGAGGACCCCAGCAGGAGGCCGTCGCCCACATAAGGGCTAAGGGAGCGGCGGAAAGCTGTGCTTGGTTGGACAATGTCTCAGGGGACTTCAAAGGAAGCCTACACTCTGGGGTTACATCTGGCCTTGGCCTGGCTCTGTGCAGGTGGGCAGCATGACCTCTCCACATGTGGCCAGGTGTAAAAAATGACAGAGGCTAGGGGGAGGGCAGCAGACAGAACAATTCCTGCAAAGGTCTCACCTACCTACCCTTTGAAATAATTTTTGTAACTGCTAACACTTATAGAGTGTGCTAGTCAATAAAGGTTAACCGTTGCAGCAAGGACTAAGATAGCGGGACTGCCTGGCCAGCAGGATCAAGGATGCAGAAAATCTATCCAATGTAGGCATCGGTTGTACGGCTAGGCCAGTTTTGTTCCCCCAAGAAATGATTGGTACAGTATAAGTGGCGATTGTATGGTCTGAGTCAGCTCTGGCCAAATATCACCAACACGGATGCAGGGGCCAGCTTTACCGCGGGAACCGAGCAGCAACAGGGGTGGGGTTTACTGTTATCTCAAAGCAACCAAGGGGGGGAGTGGTGGGAAATAGAGCGAACACCACCACAGGCGTATTTATACAATCGGACTTGGCGCACCCATAACTTTGGTGGATGTAGTGTACCCGGAGTTTTTGACAAGCTGACAGTCTTTTGATAGATTTATGTAAATTCGTAAATAAAGCTGTTACCTTATATTACCCATAACTACAGGATGTTGACTACTATTTCAAGGGGAGTCTTTAATGCGGGGCCTAGATCGACATTGTAAGCCTTTATAGGATGTATTCACTCTGAGATAAGTAGAAGATGGTGAAACTAGAACATTACTGCAAGCTGTAAAACTAGCACACTAGTATTTTAAGGAACAACCTCTTAGCATTCAATGAGGTCATATAGTATGTCCGAATCAGGCTAATTTGCAAACCTTAAAAGAAGTGGACAAAGCGGTGCATTCATGCAGGAGGTATTGTGCCTATAATGAGGGCAGTACATGGATAACTGTGGCCTTTTCTATTCCTAAAAAAATGATTAGGGTGCATCTTGCAATAGATGGCAGAGAAGGAAGGAAGGTTGGTGCTTTAATATGTCCCAAATAGACAAAGCAGGCTTGATGGGGAGGTGAATTTATAGGCAGCAGGGAAGGAATTGTTCACACCACCACAATCACAGATTTTGACCTGCCTGTTAGCTAGTTTTATTCAACATGTGTAATATTTTAATTGCTATTTATATTTTTCTGCTTTGCCAGACATAGAGGAGGTGCTTTTCCCGACTGGTGTAATTGTCAGTAAAAATATATTTTTTTAATCCATCCATTTCATGGTATTGTATGTTTTCTTTGCTTGTGCATTAATTTTGTAGTAGGTGAGAGTTTTATGATCAACTAAAATGATTGATTTGTTTAGGTTCAAACAATTTGTTTAGGTTGAATGAAATAGCTCTGCAGCTTAAAATGCAACTTACACAACACAATTATCTTGCTGTATAACTATGACAGCTTTCAAATGGCTAACTTCTGAAGCCAGGGAGTAAACAGAGAAAACCAGTGAGCTCCTAATTTATATACCCCCAAAGTAACCACAATATATATATTTGCATGTGAGTGTCAAAACGGAGTGCTACTGGGCATGGAAATCTATAGTTAAAATCAAGGACAGAACATAGAACACTGACAGAGCCCAAATGCTACTTCCAATGACATAGATACACAGTAAAGTACATATATATATATATATACAGTGTTCGACAATTATATACATTTACTTGCCCGGGCGGGTGGATTTAACCCCCGGGCGAGTAAATATTGGCCCAAGCAGCACACATGTGTTTTTTAAATATCCCGCACTCGCGCTGCTGCTTTTCCCGCGCTCGCGCTGGAGAAAAAAAAAATAAGCCGGAGGCGGGTTCATGTTGTTGGGGGAGATTACCCCGCCTCCGGCTCTCTGAGCAGTGGCCTCCCTCCTCAGAGCTTCCACTCCTCCCCCTTCCGGCAGCCAGCCCTTCCACGCCTGTCTGCCTCAAGCCCCTGCAGGGCCATCTGTCGCCCCCCCCCTCCCTCCCATCGGCCATCTGTCGCCCCCCCCTCCCTCCCATCAGGCCATCTGTCACCCCCCCCTCCCACCCATCGGGCCATCCTCCCCCCCCTCCCATTGGGCCATCCGCCCCCCCCTCCCATCGGGCCATCCGCCCCCCCTCCCATCGGGCCATCCGCCCCCCCTCCCATCAGGCCATCCGCCCCCCCTCGTATCGGGCCATCCGCCCCCCCTCTTATCGGGCCATCCGCCCCCCCCTCCCATCGGGCAATCCATCAGCCCCCCCCCCTCCCATCGGGCAATGCATCAGCCCTGCTCTTCTCCTGCTCTGATGGCCAGCTCAGCTGTTAGCAGGGGAAATCCCCTAACCGGAGCTACTCTCTGCTCTAAGCCTGCTCTAAGCAGGGGAAATCCCTCACCCGGTGCTGCCCCCGCTGCCATGTGCGACCCCTCCTGCCGTGTGGGGGGCCCACTGCCGTGCAGGTGAGTGTTTGTGTGTGTGTGTGTGTGTGTGTGTGAGTGACAGACTGTGTGTGTGTGTGTGTGTGTGTGTTTGTCTGAGTGAGAGTGAGTGTCTGTGTGTCTGTGAGTGTGTCACCCTCTCTCTCTCTCTCTCTCTCTCTCTCCATCTCCCTGTGTCACCCTCCCTATCCCTGTGTCACCCTCTCCCTGTGTCACCCTCTCCCTGTGTCACCCTCTCCCTGTGTCACCCTCTCCCTCTCCCTGTGTCACTCTCCCTCTCCCTGTGTCACCATCCCTCTCCCTGTGTCACCCTCCCTCTCCCTGTGTCACCCTCTCCCTCTCCCTGTGTCACCCTCTCCCTGTGTCACCCTCTCCCTGTGTCACCCTGTCCCGCTCCCTGTCACCCTCCCTCTCCATGTCACCCTCTCCCTGTGTGACCCACCCTCTCCATCTCCCTGTGTCACCCTCTCCCTGTGTCGCCCTCTCCCTCTCTCTGTCACCCTCTCCCTCTCTCTGTCACCCTTTCCCTCTCTGTCACCCTCTCTCTCCCTCTCCCTGTCACCCTCCCTCTCCCTGTGTCACCCTCCCTCTCCCTGTGTCACCCTCCCTCTCCCTGTGTCACCCTCCCCCTCTCCCTGTCACCCTCCCTCTCCCTGTCACCCTCCCCCTCTCCCTGTCACCCTCCCTCTCCCTGTCACCCTCCCTCTCCCTGTGTCACCCTCCCTCTCCCTGTGTCACCCTCCCTCTCCCTCTCACCCTCTCCCTGTGTCACCCTCTCCCTGTGTTACCCTCTCCCTGTGTCACCCTGTCCCGCTCCCTGTCACCCTCCCTCTCCGTGTCACCCTCTCCCTGTGTGACCCACCCTCTCTGTCTCCCTGTGTCACCCTCTCCCTGTGTCGCCCTCTCCCTCTCTCTGTCACCCTCTCCCTCTCTCTGTCACCCTCTCCCTCTCTCTGTCACCCTCTCCCTCTCTCTCTCTGTCTCCCTCTCCCTCTCTCTCTCTGTCTCCCTCTCCCTCCTCTGTCTCTCTCTCCCTCTCTCTGTCTCCCTCTCCCTCTCTGTCGCACTCTCTTCTTCGCTCTCTCTGTCACACTCTCTTTGTCTCTCATTCTCTCAGTGTGTGTCTCTCATTCTCTCTCTTTCTCTGTGTGTCTCTTTTTCTCTCTCTTTCTCTGTGTGTCTCTCTTTCTCTCTCTTTCTCTGTGTGTCTCTCTTTCTCTCTCTTTATCTGTGTGTCTCTCTTTCTCTGTGTGTGTGTGTGTGTGGGTGTGCCGCTCTGTGTGTGTGTGTGTCTGTCTGTCTCTCTCTTTCTGTCTTTCTCTGTGAAGCGCCGACGTCCAGACACTGGTTAAGGGGTTCAGGAAACTAGTCATTCACATCTGGCTTTTATTTCTAGATCCGACATTGACACACACACACACACACACACACACACACACACACACACACACACACACACACACACACACACACACACACACACACACACACACACACACACACACACACACACACACACACACACACACACACACACACACGTCTAATTGTAGTATAATGTAATACAATAAATACATTTATGTCAAAAATGAATGTTTTAAAGCGGGGTTGGGGGCGGGACTAGGGGCGGGGTTGGGGGCGGAGTTGGGGGCGGAGTTGGGGTGGAGTTGGGGGCGGAGTTGGGGGCGGGACTAGGTGGCGAGTAGATTTTTTGGTTGGGCGAGTAGATTTTTGGGTGATTTGTCGAACACTGTATATATATATATATATATATATATATATATATATATACATAAACAGAAGAACAGAGAGCGCACATCCCATAGTGTAAAAAAGTACATTTAATATTAAAAAGAGGACAAGGGGATTAAAGACACTCACAAAAGTAAAAGAAAATCAAGCAGTTTGTGATATAATCACCACCAACAGGGCAACATCGTCTTGGATCACACCAACGGCTCGATATCCAATCCGGTTCACTTCCAGCAGCTCTAGATGGATAAGAACGCCATGTCTCCGCTTGTAGTGCGATTTCCAAGTATCAGCCTCAGATCCGCTCCATGCGCTCTCCGGCCGTAAAGTGCGCACTTGCGTGATGACGTAATTTCGCGGTGACGTACCCTGACGCGTTTCGTCACTACGGTGACTTTTTAAAAACTTTTTTTCTATATATATTATCAGTTTAATACTATTTCACATTTTTATATTACTCTGTTTCACAAGTGGCGCTACTGTATTTCCTCTTTATTTATATATATATATCTAAACTAAAAACATATGGTCATTTAGTTTGATTCTTTGGCCAAAGCATCTTAAGCCTGCACATTAGACAGGTTAATAAGAATTTGATCAGTGTTAGGACCTGCACAGATTTGGTCTACCTTGGCGTTTGGTGTGAAGGCTTAAGATACTTTGGCCAAAGAATCAAACTAAATGACCATATGTTTTTAGATATACATATATATATATATATATATATATATATATATATATATATAGGTACTTTACTGTGTATCTGTGTCATTAGAAGTAGCATTGGGCTCTGTCTGTGTTCTATGTTCTGTCCTTGATTTTAACAGGGAGTAAACAACCAGATCAGCCTTAAAAATGTAAACACAAGAAAGCAGTGTTTAACCACTGTGTATAAAGTGATAAAGTAGCGAAGAAAGAAAAATATCCTTAGTGAATAAGTCTGAATACACACAAAAAGTGGATGAGACAAGTTTTAAAACTTATATGTGCACACGTAATTAAAAAAAATATGCAAATAAATTAATATTCTAACCCTGTGCATTCCCTTTATAACTGGAGTGCTGTTTGCAAAATAAACCATTCCATAAATTCACTAGTGAAGATTAGAAGAATTTCAGCGCAAACATCTCATTGATTTGGGGTATAAAGTGAAAAAATATAATGATTATATAGTATTAAAAAAAAAATGGAATAATGCAGCGAAAATAGAAATAGTCTCACATGGAGTGTTTATATATATATAATATATAAATATATGTGTGTAACGGTGTCCCCCGCCCCCCAATCGCAGATCGGGGCCATGTGTACTGGGTGTTTGTGGGGCATACCTGCTGGTAACAGGATGGCCGAGTCGTCCGTGGTAACTTTGGGACTTCAGGAACAGGCTTCTGGGGTCCATACCCCACGATATACTTAGCAGTGCAGCGCCTCCATCTGCCATAGGCGCCAGGGATATGGAGATGATCTCCCACGGTAGAATCGTAACTCTCCCCCCAGTTGGATCACACACCAGGCAGTAGGTATATTGCAAAACAGGAACAGGTTTATTACTACTCTTAGTGCAGTAAGGTACAGGTACTCAGCAGTCTCGTATATCAGCTCTCAGGTATCACCAGAGATAGTCCCTGGACCGTCATTACGGGCCTAGGGCACCCGCAGCCGTCCTAGCTCTTCCCCACCTCCCTTGCAGAGGCAGAGGCATAGTCACTCTACTCCTCCCCGGAGGGAAGAGCACATGGGAAGGCCCCAATCTCAGGCTCCCAGTCGTAACCTGCCTTCCTCATGGGGAAGGAAAACCCCTAACTTTAGGGCGGTCCTGCCCTTAAGTACAGCCAGGGGGCGGGCATCCCGTTGGCCCAGTCACAACAGGATATGCCATCCCCTGCTGTCACTCACGTGCAGTACCAAAGGATGAAGGGGGAAAACCCATAATAACTACTGGCAAACCTGTGAGCACCAGTTTTACTGCCAGCCCATTGGGTAGATTTAGTAGCCAGGGGGTACCCCACTGCATATATATATATATATATATATATATATACACCGTATTTCCTCGATTCTGACGCCATCGATTCTAAGACGCACCCTTGATTTAATAAAAAAAAAAATTGGAAAAAATCCCCTCTACATTAAATTAGCAGATTTATTTATTTTACTAGCAGACGGTAGCATACACTTATCCACACTACACCAGACTATACTACACTATACTACAGAACAACTCAATGCTGAGCACTATATTCATTAATTGGATCATGTGATACATTGTCTTCTGTGATCTTGTTGTGCTCCCTCTGCACCTCCTGCAGTCCTGCTCCTGCCAAGAGTCGCCAAGTGTCGCAGAGGGGTGGTGGGGGGGGGGGGTCTGAGCAGGGTAAGGCTGAGCTTATACTAAAGGAAAGAAATACAGTGCGCAACTGATAAAACCTATATAACTATTATCCTACTATAAGTGAAATGTAAAATTATTTCGAAATAAACCTTAGTGACAACCCTTAACCTTAGAGTGTATAATGAAACATACAATATCTGTAATGACAATTGGCGGCTGCAGCTGTAGTATTTCAGGGTGGCTCAAAACTCCAACAGCACTAGACAGACGAGAAACAAAAAAACACAGCGCAAAACCGCATAGTGAAGTATATCAAAATATATAATTATATAAAAAAGGTGAGTATTCAGCGTACATTAGGTAGAAGAAACAAGCACATTGAGTGTCATACTGTCACGGCCCCCTTAAACCTCCAACATCACCGTATTAATACAGGGATGTTTGTTTTTTCAGCCGAACTTGGCCGCGCGCTAGCCGTATCTCCTGACCACGCGCCAGCCGCATCTCCTGTTCAGCGCTAATGGCACTGAACATTGAAAGTGCCCGCGGCGCCGAAACAAAAGAAAACAAAAGAAAAAAATCCAGCGTCTGCCCGGGATTTTAAAAATCCCGTGGTGGCGGTCGCAGGAGACTAAAGGCGGCCGCCACTGTACAGCACAACAGGTTACCACACTGTAGCAGATGCCGTGATTCTGGTAATCTCCATTGGAAAGATCTGTGACGTCCACCCCACGTTCTCTGCAGATGGTGTTACAGGAACTCCGTCTATCCTATGGTCTCAACCCCATCAAAGGAGGATGTTGATCTCACCGTAGCAATGATTTGTAAGAAAGCTACTAAGAGTCACGAAACTGATAGCTAAATCAGCCACTTAGCATATAATAGCACTGGAAGTTGGGCTAAAAATCGTAGCAATAGAAGGACTTATCCTACGCGTTTCGTAGCAATCACCGCTACTTCATCAGGAAATAAATAAGTGGCTGATTTAGCTATCAGTTTTGTGATTCTTAGTAGCTTTCTTACTATCATTGCTACGGTGAGATCAACATTCTGTTCCGCCTTGGACTGATTCCCGCACTACGTATGCGGAAGAGACTTTCATCCATGTGACTGTGACGTCACTCAGTGGCAACGCGATCCTGCAGTGTGAGCACCTACACGCCGATATCCCCGAGAGGAATCCTCCTTTGATGGGATTGAGACCATAGGATAGACGGAGTTCCTGTAACACCATCTGCCATGAACGTGGGGCAGACGTCACAGATCTTTCCAATGGAGATTACCAGAATCACGGCATCTGCTGCAGTGTGGTAACCTGTTGTGCTGTATGCACTCAATGCGCTTGTTTCCTCTACCTAATGTACGCTGAATACTCACCTTTTTTATATAATTATATATTTTGATATACTTCACCATGCGGTTTTGCGCTGTGTTTTTTTGTTTCTTGTCTGAGCTTATACTGTCTGCGATGGTGCTTGCACACAAAGTGCAGGATCCCTTGAGGATGCTCCTAGTGTGCGCATGCACGCCGGAGCGACCGGGTTTTGAAAAGAGAAAAAAATAGTTTTTTCAAGCGGCGGCCGCGTCACAGCCGCATCACATGAGTGGGTCGGACAATCACGGCAAACCACCTTCGTGATGTCATAGCCATGCGCCCGCCATGCCACCCCCAATGGCCTTCAACACTATGAATACAGATTGCTTGTGCTACAGCAGCAAGAGCTTGCACTCTCGAAGGCAAGTGGAGTGTATGAGCTCGGCTTAAGATTGTTGAGCTGCTGGGCCTTGGTAACAACCCTGGTGCGGCTGCTCCAGATGCGCCCCTCTGCACCACCTGCAGTTCACTGAGATTTCTTAAAAATATATTGTGATACAACAATATCTATTTCACATTGAATTTTTTTAAGGAACATCCATGCACCCTTACAGGATACCGCAAGAAAACAAGAAACTTTAACACTTTAATAATCAGACTTTTCTACACACTAAGGTCTCTGACACCAACAATTAGCTAGAATTGAGGAAGCTTGATGTTTGCTTCTGGTCAATCCTCATCGGCTATCTCTTGAAGTTTACATAATGTAAAGAGCACATCACCATGTCAGATACAGACTCTATGGGCGTTATAGATTAAATTGCTATAGTGCCGATCAGGGTACTATTGCACGAAAACTTCCATTGGCACTACTGCAGTTTGATTAACACGCCACACGCAAATAGCTGGTTACGCAAAATAAAGTCAAGATTGTACAATTTAGTGATGGGTATAGGTAAGAATGAAGCTGGAGAAATATGACTGACAAGGTCAAACAAGGCCAGACATAATTGTTGTCTTTACAATAGAATTATGTTAGTTGAAACAAAATGTTTAATTATACAGTATGACTTGTTTTTACCTCATGGCTACATCACAATGACATTTATATTGGCTCAGTAAAAAAAGGTAGATGAAGAAGTATCCAAAACTCTTATCCAGGAATACCTTCATCTGGAAATATGAGGCAGAAAGAGAGGAAGCTGGCATGCAGCCAGTATGAGCAATTGCCTTTTCCCTCATGGGGCCAAATGAGATATAACTGGCCTCCATTTCATTTGACATCTAAGTGAAGATTTGTGAGTATATTATTCCTCTTTAACTATTCTTTTTATTATAACTGCTGCTAAGTAACCCAAAAATATGCAACATATTAGAACAGAGAACAGTGTAAAACCGATTCAGATCATTCCTCTTCATTAGTAATTCAATACAACTAAAGTGATTAGAAATAGGGGTTTGAGTGTCCTTTAATTTATTTGTGTTATTTTAACCCATAAAGCACTGCAAATGAAAACATACTAGGACTATATAAGATAAAATACACACCCACTTATTCTTCTTTCACTGTGTGTAACATGATTTGCTTAGAAACAGCACATAAATCAAGAACTAGAAAATATGGTTCAGTACAAGGACATACTTGTGTGCTAGCACACTGTTTACAGTTATTACATTTTCTCTCCTCTTTTATCATCCAATTAATGGACAGAAATGTATTCATCATGCACAATTTCAAATATATAATATATATATATATTATATATATATATATATATTATATATATATTATATATATATATATATATATATATATATATATAATATATATATATATATATATATATATATATATATATATATATATATATATATATATATATATATATATATATATATGTGTGTGTGTGTTTGTGTGCATGTGTCATATTTTTCTTTGAAGTTCAAGGAATCATGAGGTACTAATGTTTTTCAAATCGCTAAGACATATAACATCAAACAGATAGTCAAGGGAACTGTGTCATTGGTTTTCTCCTTTTATACACCTGGTCTGCATCTTTTTTCAATAAATGTGCACTTCATGGTGCACATGGAGCATTAAAAATATAACCGAGTAGGGAACATGCACATTCAGCTGCCAGAATAGCTCCTGCAGTGAAACACATAAATCAGTGGTTTATGTGTTTTAGAGCCCTATATATTATGTTCTAAATCAGTATTTATTTGGTACCACTGCATACTTGCATATAATACTAATTAAGAAAGTTTCTTTCTAGAATAAATGTCTAAACTGCCCGTTTAGTATATATATATTTTATACTGTGAAGCAGACTATTTGTTAAGACAACTTTAAAACATCCACATGCTATTGAGTATTTAATATGAAGGCGTATATTCAATGCCTCGCTGGGCTGCTGATACACCATGTAATCTTGTGAAAATTCTTTATGTCCTTGCACATTTTAAAAACACAACTAAAAACACAACGTAGCAATGTATCTTAATCTGCTTTTCTATCGAAATATATTTTTAAGTGGAGATTTCTGTTTGTGGAATTTCCGAGAATTTGTCTGCCTCAGCAAAAAGTGCACGCAAAGTGTAGTGCGGGATTAAACTCGGCAATTTGGCAGAAAAAAACCAATACACTTTAGGCCCTTCAACTTCTGGGAGCACTGAGTTTAAAGAGTTGGAAATCCTGAAGACAGCTGGCACTCGGCTAATGCTGACACTGGCTTAGTATTGGCCCAAAGCATCCCATAAAATACACAGATGCTATATAGATTTAAAAAAAAAAAAAGGAACAGTGACATATACAAGAAATTTTTCCTCAGTGCATGTAAAAATTGGTTTATTCCCCATAGAAAGAGGTTTGGCAAATAAGTTACATGAAAAGTGAAAGCACTGAGGTACATGAACAAATGTTAACAACGTGCAAGTGTAACTTTTATTGCCAACAGTAGATATGCATCAGATTTTTAAAAGAAGCCTGAGTGCATAATGTAGTTGTTCTTATCTACAAAGAACATCGTGGTTATACACACTGTACATAGAGATGAATCACCTTGTTCTTCGGTATTTCAGTTGTAAATATATCTAATTTGTTTTCATTAGTGAGCTGAACGATTTTTCCATGTAACTCTCCTTTGTTAAAAGAACAGAGGAAGTTCCTTTTATACAAAGCCGCGGTGTCATCAGCCATGTGGATAATACCGTCTTTTGTGTAAAAGAGCAGAAACTATAGATTTTTTCATAGAAATGCAACATCGTTAATATCCAATAGGGACATAAATGGTCGGGTCCAGTGTATCCTGAAAATAATTATTTGATTTCATTTCCATTGTACCATTCTAACTTTGTGAAGTGACATTATCTCTCAAAATTCCACGTTGTATGTAATTATGCAGGGTGCTTTTTTCAATTGCTTTTGGAATGTAGCTGTAATATGCATTATATTTGCTTAACTATTTCACTGCCATACGGATCATTGCAGTACTTCTGGTAGCAAAGTAGGAATGGTGCAGTTCCACTTACTCTGTAATTTTTAAAATTACAATTTGTCTTTACATTTTCTTTTTAACATACTGTATGTAGTCTGACTCAATGTCTCCAGCACCGGGGGAAAGCTGCAGGAACATAAGCTTGGGTGCCCCAGCGCTGGAGTATTAATACTGGGGGGGGGTCAGATACAGAATCATGAACCCCTGAAGCGATGTTGAGGCAGCACTGTCTCTGGAGCCGTGACCTCTTCCTTTTTCAGCCGCAGCTCCAGAGATATTGCTAATGGCACCCTCTGTATGTATTTATATCTATATTTTATGTAGTGCCCACAGGTATTCTCAGAGCAAAAGAGATGATACAATACAGGAGTTATAATACCATAAGGGTAGCAAACACAATCAGACAAGAAAGAAAATCCCAATGGTTGGTACAGTATGTGTAACAGTGGGGCAGTGTGCATGAGTCCAGGCCATTGAAATGCGTAATTTAGAAGATGTGCTTTTAGGCTAGACTTAAAGGTGAGGAAAGAAGGTGCTTGTGGGATCCTGAGCGTGTTGGTGTTCCGTGGGTAAGGACTGGAGAGGCCAGGGAAAAGGTTTAAAGCAAGAAAGAACACTAGAGGTGGAAGGGTTGGAGAGGAGACAGCAATAAGCAGAGCACAGGAGACAAGCAGGAACATAACAAGCGATCATAGCAGATATGTAGGGAGGAGCAGACGAGTGGAGAGCCTTGAAGGTAACGAGAACTTTGTAGGCAACCAAAAACTTGATGAGAAGCCGGGAGAGGGATTTAAGGAGGTGATGAGCAGAAACTGTATTGGGAGAAAGTGAAATTATTCTAGCTGCAGAATTTTGGAGAGATTGCATAGAAGAAAGTTGCGAGAAGGGAGAGGCCTGTTAGCAGAATGTTACAACAATCCAGACAGGAAAGGATAAAGGTATGAATGAATGTTTTACCAGTAGATTGACAGATGAAAGGGCGCATCTTGGCAATGTTACAGAGGAAGAAGCAACACATTTTAACCATGGCATGAATATGAATGGAGAAGGAAAGGGATGAGTCAAATGTCAAACCTAGGCAATGTGCTTTGGCGACAGGGGATAGTAGCAGGGTTAGAACAATAGAGCGTAGTTTTAGACATATAAAGTTGGAGGTGACTGGGTGCAATCCACAAAGATATAGCCAGGAGTTAATCAGAAACCTGGAACTGGATTTCAGATTTGAAGTTAGAGGTGGATTGATGTATCTACATTTCATTTGTTGAGAGATGATACCTAAAGCCAAAGGAGTTGATAAGGTCACCAAGTGATGTGTAGAGTGCATAGAGCGTAGAGAGAGGAAAGCAGGGGTCCCAGATCAGAGGTACAGCAACAGACGAAGACATGTTAGCAACAGAGACTTTAGTGTGAAATTCTCCATGAGGTTTCTACTTTGAAAAGAGATTCGGTGTAAAATAATATGTTATAAAATTAGGCATTCCCAAAATATCTACCATTGGGTGGGTTTAAAAAAAAAGTAAAACTCTTTTTTTTTTTTAATTTACAAAATGTTTTACCAGGTAGTAATACATTAGAGATCTCTCGTTTTCAAGTATGTCCTGGGTACAGAGTAATGGTAACAATACATAGTTACATTAAATGAACAGGTTATACATTCAATTACAGACATTTCATGGACAGTTAGGGATAATATGATTATGGGCGTATGTAACAGTTACAGACAAGATTAAAACTAACTTTAGTCAGGAATAAACCCATAATTGCCCTAATAGAAGATTTACTGTATATATTATATATTCCCAAGAATCAGTGAACTTACAGTGAATTCATATTTTTTTGTGTTCACATTGGAAAAACTGTTAAACATACAGTATATAAAAGTATATCTTAAGCTACAAATAATGATCTAACATCTTCCACAGGCTGGCTATGTCACAAGTTAAAGGTTAAAATGAGAATGATATCCTGTTGTATCTTTCTTGGTATCTATTTTACATTAAGCAAAGTAATTAAATAAAGAAAATGTGTCAATCCCAAGAAAAATAAAATCATTCCCAAATAGTTTTTTCTGTGGTTGGCATTGTCTTTCTTTTTTTATTATTAAACACATTTCTATCTTTTTTCACAATTTTTTTTCAGAGGCTGAAACCTTGTTACAGTCCAGATGCAGCACTGGCCTAAAACTAAGGTTTTATTATACAGCGAATTGCATATTTGTTATTCTTACTTGACGTTGATTCTTACTGCATTGAAGTAAAACACATCAACTATATTTTCAAAGGAACAATATCATCTTAACATCCTAAACACATTCTCATGTATTTCTTTGAGTGGTGTGTTAAAGTTGCACATTCACAGTATTCTTAGGATGCACTGCATACATGTCAAATGTTAGATGTACATCTAAAAAAGCAGTTCATAAAAGCACATGATAGCCACCTATGTGAAGTCAAGTTTTATGATATCCAATCATTTAAATACGGTCAGAAATATACTTGTGTTAGTAATAACACTTCATATACTTCAATGCTCTTCACAACAAAGTCACCTTAACGAGGTTATATCAGTGAGAATCTATAATAACTTGCACGTTTTGCTTGGCAAGACAAATAGTAAATACTCTATGAACGAAGCCCTTTAAGTGTAGGAAATTAACACCAGATAATAATATTCTTGCGGACTATAATATATTTTATGAGAATAACAGTATACATCAAGGAGCTTATTCCACATTGATCTATTCTTCATATATGATGTAAATTAAAAAGAGGTTACACCAGGTTCTGATAGCTTCACTCAACCATGTTTCCTCTGGCAAAATGTCTTGAAAAAGAAACCTTCTGCTATCTCTTTTTAGTTTGTTTTCTTTTGTCACTCACAAAAGGAAGATTTTCTTTTGTTAATCCTAAATAATTAAAAGCTACGACTACTTCATCTGTGTCCTCAAAGTCCTTGTCTCCTAGGTTCTGCCTTTGACAACCATATTACCCTATTTCTTACCCTACTTAGCACTAAACCAATTGATGGCCATGCATACTGCATGAAAAAAAAAGAGGAAAAGATTCATTAATGGCACTTCATTAAAGAACGGCAAAAGGAAAGCCTAAATGCAACTCTAGCAACTAAAATCCAGAGCAAGCTGTCCATTAGAAAAGCAACAAAGACAGTTTAGGAAACTGGACTCCAGCTCTACTGCAGCGGATTAAAAAGAGTGATGGGATTAGTGTTTAATGACTTGGTGCAGGAGACAAAGGGAAATTCTACAAAGAGGCTTAGATATGGAAGAATTAACACTCTCTATTCCAACCATAACTCTGATGACTTCCAACATTCTTTTCAGTTCTCTAAAGCTCAAGGAAAAAAATAAATAAAAGACTAGCAAAGCCTTCATACCTCTGAAGCTCTTATTTACAATTGTACAAAAAGTAAAATCGCCTGAAATGGCTCCCTTACAAATGAGAAAAAAGAGATAGGCTGGAATAATTTACCATTAAGATTGCTGTGCAATTCAACTCGAACTACAAAACGAAGAAATAGAAAACTTAAAACTAACCCCATGGTTATTGAGTTTGGTAAAATGGGGGACGAAAAAAAAGCAAAACTATTGCAAATCATTTTCTGTTTACCGCCAACACCAGATTGAAATTAGTTTGACTATACATAATATCATGTGTTCATCTATTTCCAACTCTCATTCGATATGAAAAAATTAGCGCTTTAGCTACATATCCTTTATTCTTGTTTAATTTTATGAGAACAAATGACATTTATTTTAAACATTGTAAAAAGCATATGTATTTAAAAGCAAATATAACAGAGTGCCACAGTATAAAATAAAAAAAGATTTAAAAAAATCACTGCACAAGGAATGAAAGAATTAATTTAAAAACGAACAACATGTATTTTTATGAAAAGGGGGCAGTTACTTTAAATTCCTTAAAGAATCTTTTAATGCAAAGGCTACAACCTGTATTTATAGTGGGGGCATAACTCTTCTACTTCAATCAGACCATCTCATACAATTCACTTGCATAGATTATTAATTAGACACGACTGGATGCTGGACTGCACATTTTTCACAGTATTTTATACTTGGCTCTTCTCTCATTCTCTAATAGTGCCATGCAGACGGAACCTTTGGCTTCCAAGTCTCGACATGCAGTCCTCATTTCACCTAGTGTGAGTCTTTTTTAACATAAGCCCATGTCTCAAAAACAAAGTGGGAATGAGAAATGGCAAACAGATTTCTACAAACTATTTGCTCTGACTCCTCTTTTGGTTGTCGAATACATGTACAATGTGTGTCATATGCATATCTTATTCAGTTTTTGTTCAGCTATATTTGTGAGGGAGCTCAGTGGACCTGAGTTCAAGCGCATTATTTAGGGATCAAGAAGAAACTCCCTATAGTGATTATCAATTGTTCTGAATGGGACTGGAATACGAACTGTGTGGATAAAGGTTATTTTGTACCACTTTTCTTTATTTGATGCTAAATTATTTCTTGTAGTTTAGATACAAGTTACTTTTTCTTTCTGGCATTTTCTTCTGGTTCTATTTTTTAAACCTTCCCCACCACATATCTTAAAAAACAAAACAAAACAAAAAAAACTTTTTTTTAATTATCAAGACTTATTATTCTGTACAAATAGGAACATTTGATATATCCTTTCTGTGAATTGACTTTCAGCAAACACACTTGAATCACATGCAGCTTTCCTCTGCCAAGTGTTCTATGTGCTGTACATCATGTAAGACTGCAATGTTATTATAGCACAGACAGAAAAACTTTGTTGTGTAAAAAAATATGTCAACACCAATATTCTTTATTTAATTTTAAACCAATTTTTCTTCCCGCATAAATACAAAGTGTTTATTTTATGTGGCATTTCATATGAAGTTCCTTATGAAAGTATTATTAAACCATTACTGTTGTGTCGTTGGACAGCCTCCTGCTCTAATCTATTCAGGGGCAATAACACCAAACAGCAAGAAATGAAATAGATTTGCTGGGTAAGTGATTAGAAGCCTTAGACCAGGAGTGGCCAACTCCAGTTCTCCAGGGCCACCAACAGGTAAGGTTTTAAGGATATCCCTGCTTCAGCACAGTTGGCTCGATGAGTGGCTCAGTCAATAACTGACATACACAGCCACCTGTGCGAAAGCAGGGATATCCTTAAAACCTGACCTAGTGGTGGCCCTTGAGGACTGGAGTTGGCCACCCCTGTCTCAGACAGTTGTTCATCCATCTCAAATGTGGACTTTGAAACCTTAATGTTATGTCCCACGGTAGGCTGGATCTCCATTGTTAGATAAATTGCTCATTACCATATGATTTGCATATGAGTAAGCCAGACGTCCATTCAAATGTATGGATCTGTTATTCTTAAGGAAAATGCCAGGACATGATTGCGCTAAACACCTTTTGTGGATATGCGTTACGGATATGGATACGTTAAATTCAGATAACGGACAGTTACAAAATGAATGGCCTTTTGAGGATCTACCCCAAAGATTTCCAAAGCTTGGGGTTTATGACCAGCAATTGAATAACACAGACATTTCTAAGTTCAATGAAAGCAGGTTAACATTTTGAGTGATCACCAAGTACAGAGTTAACATTTTGACATACCTTGTGCAATTCTTTCTTCTTACATTTTTGCCGTACAGGTATTTTCCAATTCATAAAATAAAATGAATTGCATCAAACCATCTGCTGCGCCAGTTTCCTTCCAAGTATATATTTTATTCCATAAAACTACTGACTGTTTATGTAAGGCTATTCTGTGTATTTGTAAAAATAAAGAAAGCCTTGGATCTGTAAGGAAGGAGGGGCATGGCTTAAGGTCAATAAGAACCTCCCCTAAGGAGCCGTGAGGTCAGGACAGGGGGAGTGGTTAAGAAAGGGGTACTTAAGGTAATGGAGGGGGGGGGGATTTTAGCTTCCTATTACTTCTGGGATCTACTTGAGCGCAGTCATCTGATTTTCCTATTCCTGGTATCTTGGTATCCTGAGAGATGGCTGCAGAGGAAGAAGGAAGAGTTTGGATGGCGGTCGAGGTCGGCAGTGGAGAAACATGGATGCAGGAGCTGCAGGAGATGATGAGGGGGTGCCGTCCTGAGTGACTGCTGGCTAGTGAGCTCAACGGTGAAGTGGGGATTTTGACTGGAGGGGTTGACGGCAGTGTGGAGGTGCAGTGGCAGAGGTGGACGGCGGAAGGTAGAGAAAGGGGGAATTTTATTTTTGCACATTTTCCACCTACCACGATTCAGGTGTTTTTTTGGTCTGCAGATTTTGGTGGCGAATGTTGGGCCTAGAGTAGGCAGCTCGTAAAGTTCTAGAAAGGTTGTAATCTGGGCATTTTTTAAGGGTTATGTTAGACCCTGTACAAACTGTTGGGAAGGCAGTTGGGGATAAGGGCAAACTTGGCCAGGATGTTGTGGGTGCTTCCCAAGTTATCATGTAGAGGGAGGGGTGGGGCCACTCCAAATATAATTTTGCTGCATGTAGGGGGGGGTAACGATTTGGCATCGCTCCAATTGTTAGAATTAATGAGGAACATGCAGTGGGGCAAAGCGCAGTTAGTGGCAAGATTTAGACCTATGATGCTAGTTTGGTCGGAGGTGTCTACTAGGTTGCACTGGCAAGGGGCTAGAAATTATGCAGCGGTAGACAGATCAAGAAAGAAAGTAAATAAGGTGATGGCTGAATTCATGCTGGAGTTAATGGGGATGGCAATAAGGCTTGAGGACCTACTTGGAACGGGTTTGTAACAGGGACTTAACCCTGTTTTAAATTGGACAAATATAAGCATGTAGTGGTCTGAGGAATCCAGCAGGGAGCTGCTTATTTGCAGCTAGACAATTAAGGAGTCTCCACCTGGCTAATCAGACAGCTAGGTAAATATAGAAAGAGCAAGAACCCACTAACAGCACTCAATATCCCTTAAATGTGCAGTGATAAGTATATTAAAAATAATTTTTAATGCTTTACTGATTAAAATAATGGGTGTTAAAATACATCAATTGACACACATATATATAAACCCTACTGATGAGTATATAAGATACTCCAGGTTGGTAAAATTAGGGAAACGTTTGAGGTTTATTGGATCAACACGTTCCCAGGGATCTGATATGCAGTATTCCCTTAGGGTGGTATTGTGGTATACACTGGTGTAGGGGGAAAGCTAGCTGATAGCCTGTCCTGTTTGTCAGACAGGTATATAGGTAATAACGTGAGAAGGTGTACTTGTACTCACAATAGTGGTATGCAGATAGATAAATCGGCGCAGTATATCTGGTATATCCTCACTGTATGTGGGGTAATAAGTCCTTAATCACCTAACAACAGCTAAATTGCTCCTTAGGTACAAGAGCTAGCTGAAATACACAGAGGGAAAATACAGCGGTGTATAAATTCCTATCGACAGTGTGGTTTGTGTATGCCTGTGCGCATATTCATGAATGCGCTTCCACTGTCTTAGAATACTATTGTCACCAAGACCTTTGTATAGTGTGGTTCACCTATCTTTTAGGTCACAGATAGGAGCGAGGTGAGTGATAATGAGGTATAGCAAGGTGAATATTCTGCCAATGTGCAAAGATGTATACACAGATTGCTGCTAGCTGATTGAACAGTTAGAGAATTAGCCCAATAATGGCTGGGTCAGTCCCATAGACTGCATAGATACTCACATTAGTTACCTAGATGGGAGCTGTAAACTCCATACATACAGAGAGCTCCTGTCACTAATTGACATCTGCACTGGAGTTAATCTACTCCTAGAAACGGGCACCCGTCACGTGCACGCGCGCCGTCAGCATTCACGTGGCAGCATTTCAAGTATCACAGCATACAGCTGCCAGACGGCTCGCGTGCTGTTCCCTTCCAAGTGGGCAGGAGTCTAGGTGGTGACTCAGGAAGTAGTGGTAAGGGGGGAGCTATCTGACTTAATATCTTAACACTGTGACATCAGCAATCATAGACTCCTAACGGTGGCAGCACATTCATAAATATGTGCATAGGCATACCAACAGCCACACCGTTTCTAGGAGTAGATTAACTCCAGTGCAGATGTCAATTAGTGACAGGAGCTCTCTGTATGTATGGAGTTTACAGCTCCCATCTAGGTAACTAATGTGAGTATCTATGCAGTCTATGGGACTGACCCAGCCATTATTGGGCTAATTCTCTAACTGTTCAATCAGCTAGCAGCAATCTGTGTATACATCTCTGCACATTGGCAGAATATTCATTATCACTCACCTCGCTCCTATCTGTGACCTAAAAGATAGGTGAACCACACTATACAGAGGTCTTGGTGACAATAGTATTCTAAGACAGTGGAAGCGCATTCATGAATATGCGCACAGGCATACACAAACCACACTGTCGATAGGAATCTATACACCGCTGTATTTTCCCTCTGTGTATTTCAGCTAGCTCTTGTACCTAAGGAGCAATTTAGCTGTTGTTAGGTGATTAAGGACTTATTACCCCACATACAGTGAGGATATACCGGATATACTGCGCCGATTTATCTATCTGCATACCACTATTGTGAGTACAAGTACACCTTCTCACGTTATTACCTATATACCTGTCTGACAAACAGGACAGGCTATCAGCTAGCTTTCCCCCTACACCAGTGTATACCACAATACCACCCTAAGGGAATACTGCATATCAGATCCCTGGGAACGTGTTGATCCAATAAACCTCAAACGTTTCCCTAATTTTACCAACCCGGAGTATCTTATATACTCATCAGTAGGGTTTATATATATGTGTGTCAATTGATGTATTTTAACACCCATTATTTTAATCAGTAAGGCATTAAAGATTATTTTTAATATACTTATCACTGCACATTTAAGGGATATTGAGTGCTGTTAGTGGGTTCTTGCTCTTTCTATATTTACCTACTACGTTACCCATTAGCACCTTATCCTACACACACTTACCTTATTCAGCTGTAGCGGGGTACTTCACTAACGGTCTAATAATCAGACAGCTAGAAAAGCCTCTTGCTTGGAACTGAGCATACAGAAGGACTGTGGGCTGCCAGCAAGACACCAGGGACAATACCTCTATTCCAGGGTGCAGTGAACCCAGGAACCCGCCAGAGGCTGGCTCATCAATGGACACCAACCCAGACCCAGAGACTGACATGAAGGGCCCTCTACTTTGAAGTACCACTTTTGGACTTTGGGGTCTTATGTTGGAAAGAGGCTTATCCTCCCAGCTCTGCAGATAGAGACTGGTCATAAGAGTTAGCCCTTACAAAGGGATAGGCTGTTTATTTCTTTGTGTATATTTCCGTAAACTTAAAGTCATTGTTTAATTTCCCCAAATCTGTCTCCCTGGTCGTACCTCTACACATGTCCCTTACATGTTGGCTGAAAGGCCTGTTATGGGAGGATGAAGTTCACCTGTCTGATATACTAAACAAAAACCCTGATATTAGTGTGGCGCTGGAAAATGAAGTGATGCTGGTGGCGGCTCACAAGGCCAGTTTAAGGCTCGTTAAATGAGTAATGTTTACTCTGGGGGTGTGGGACTCAGTCAGTATTGGCTCCTGATGGGAGGTCTCAGACCTCAGAAATATTTAGATGGGGAAGGCGGTACCATTCCAGGCTGTGCCATTCGGAACGGTGGTGACCTTCCAATAGGGGCTCTGCGCCATTTGGACTAAGGTACTGAATGGCTAGATGAGCATGAGCTGAGGGAAGCTCTGGTAGATGTGGGCAGAGCAATCTGGCTGGGTTTTTAGTTGGGGATAAAAGTTATATTTATCTTGATAAAAACTGTGACTGTTATTTCTAAGACGTTGTATGCTGTGTTTATTGGGAATGGGAGGGGTCCAGCTCGAGGCATGAGTAAATCATGTACTGTACAGTATTTAAAAAGTATTCATTTTTCCATAGGAAATAATGAATTGGCATTTTGGTACCGTAAATAGTTTTAGAATTTTGTAATTTTCTCTTAGAAACTTCTCTATGCACAAACTGCTCTCAATGCCAGAAAAAAGGGAGAATGAACTCCAAAGTTCCATATGCTAAACAATCATATGTAGAAGTATACAATCACTGTCCAGGTAAAGCCAAGGATTGGAATCTCCAAGCAGGTATAAATTATAAAGTACATGAAATATAAACATGGGGTGGTGTTTGATTATATGAAGGAATCAGTCGGAGGTTAATGAGCAAATGTGGACCTGGGGCACAGAGAAAAATGACCACCGTCAGACTAACTGTGACCCATAAGAGTCCCAATAATGCTAACCTTACCGATTGGTCTCACAAACCACCCTTTCCAGCCGTGTGAAAGCTTGATGACGTGCCCCGTGATAAGCCATGAACCGCTGGCGGGTATGCCGTGGCTGGGAAAAACACGTGTGTGTGGCGTTCCTGAGAGAGACGCCGGCCGTGGAAACCGCCACTCCGCTGTAGGCTGGCAAGCCTGCCCCTCACCTCACCGATGTGTGTGGAAGCTGTATGGGAGCTGTGCCTCTGCAACCGACTGTGCTGGTCTGGGAGCCCACGTGATGGTACGTGCGCATGCACTGGTCTTCCTGGGGCTGTGCGTGAGAGTCAGCCGCGGCGCTGAGAGCGGGGATCGGTGTGCGGTATCCTCTGGCGTCTGTCAGCTGGATAACGCCTTCCGTGAATAATTATCACCTGCTGCGTTTGGAGATGCCTGTGTGCTCCATTCAGAAAGGCATAGCAAGGTTGTAGAAGGAAAAATGGTCACTACGTCCTGAAGCACCGATCACAAGCTTGGTAGATTAAAAGTTCTTTATTACAAAAAGCTGGACATCAAGATACAAGCTCTGACGCGTTTCATCCCGTTCAAGGGACTTTATCAAAGATACTTGTTACTTTACATCAAGCACATATATATAGGTACAAACAAAATCTGATTGGTTTACTCCAAACACAGACTCAGCAGATTGCAATCATCACAATGAGTGGCGACTCCCATGTGTAGTAAATTAACCTCTGCCAGTCTGGTTGAAAACATGCAAACATATATATACAATAGACAATGTGTGTATACAAAGAATTTTTCCATGTGATTAAAAACAACGAAACATGATGTCAAGCATAATAATAAAAATAAAAATTAGATGTTCCATGGACGTCCAAGGGAAATACAGATGTACAATATGTATATAAATGAAAGATATACAAATATAAGGAAATGAGAAAATTACAAAATTTCATAACCATTATTAACGCTAGATGATCCCGATAAGTACTATCCTTATTATACTTCTATGTATTTAATAAATACATAAAAAGAAATCATGAAAAAAATCAACATATATATAGAGTCATGAACTCAGTAGGTAACCACCTATATATTCTATATTAATCCAACAGAAAATGTTTCAGCTCCCAATCTGAATTCATTCCAAAAGGGTGAAGGGAGTTAAGCATGTATATCCAGTACATTTCTCTTTTGTTAAACAAGAAAAAACACAAAAGCGCACCAAGATGAGAGATAGATAGCATATCTATCTATTCCAGGAATATGCTTCTCAATGCGCGGAGTTGCCATCCCCGCTCATTGATAAGGAATATTCCTGGATCTCAATTTATGAGACTAAAAAGATTGTGTTCAACAAAAGACACATTTCTGTCAAGATCAAAAGAAATGTCTGACAGATTTAAGGCCAGGGGTTACTCAACTGGCGACATAGATGCTGCCTTCATGAGAGCAGATTCTATGGATAGAGATAATCTCATTCAAGAAACTGTCTCTAGAAAAAAACATTCAAAAAATCTAAAAAAAACAAATAATACGGTTAATAATTCTACACAGAGTCCATTTTTTTATAACTACGTACAGTTCACAGTCCTCATCAATCTCTAAAATTGTACAAAAACACTGGCATACACTTTTGCTAGATGAAGATATTGGCCCCTCGTTGTCCAGTGGTCCAAGGTTTACCTTTCGCAAGGCAAAAACCTTGGCCTCAAATTTCTCTCCCAGTCTGTTTGATTCAAACAGAAGAAGCCCAAGAATCACTAATATACCCAAAGGTTTCTTCAGTAGCGCAAACTGTTCAATGTGCCAATATGCACTTCCAGCAAAATTCATTATGCATTCCAATGATAAAAAGAAGTTTAACATCAACAACTTTTTAAACTGCAATACATCCTATGTGGTTTATGTTCTCGCGTGCGCTTGTGGCCACAAATATGTAGGCCGCACAATTAGACCATTGAGATTACGCATAGCTGAACATACCCGGTTAATAAAAAAGCATGATTTAGTACATCCAGTATCCAGGCATTTCTCCCAATGTCCAATGGGAGGCATTGGTAATTTTTCCTTCACTGCCATTGAACATATACCTCATCATCCAAGAGGCGGCAATAGAGAAAACAGGCTTAACAAAAGAGAAATGTACTGGATATACATGCTTAACTCCCTTCACCCTTTTGGAATGAATTCAGATTGGGAGCTGAAACATTTTCTGTTGGATTAATATAGAATATATAGGTGGTTACCTACTGAGTTCATGACTCTATATATATGTTGATTTTTTTCATGATTTCTTTTTATGTATTTATTAAATGATAGAAGTATAATAAGGATAGTACTTATCGGGATCATCTAGCGTTAATAATGGTTATATATTTTATAATTTTCTCATTTCCTTATATTTGTATATCTTTCATTTATATACATATTGTACATCTGTATTTCCCTTGGACGTCCATGGAACATCTAATTTTTATTTTTATTATTATGCTTGACATCATGTTTCGTTGTTTTTAATCACATGGAAAAATTCTTTGTATACACACATTGTCTATTGTATATATATGTTTGCATGTTTTCAACCAGACTGGCAGAGGTTAATTTACTACACATGGGAGTCGCCACTCATTGTGATGATTGCAATCTGCTGAGTCTGTGTTTGGAGTAAACCAATCAGATTTTGTTTGTACCTATATATATGTGCTTGATGTAAAGTAACAAGTATCTTTGATAAAGTCCCTTGTACGGGATGAAACGCGTCAGAGCTTGTATCTTGATGTCCAGCTTTTTGTAATAAAGAACTTTTAATCTACCAAGCTTGTGATCAGTGCTTCAGGACGTAGTGACCATTTTTCCTTCTACAACCTTGCTCTCAATGCCAGGTTTATGGGCCAGGAATATTTGGCAACTCTATGGTGTCATATCAGATGTCACTGAGTGTAATATGGCAGATTTTTCTAGCTAAAATTACAAAACTTGTTTTGAAGTATGCTATTGTCGAGTTGGAGTATCTTTTAAGCATGTTTTACTAGGTTAGTTTTTCATGGGCAACCCAACTAAAGAATGTTAATAAGATGTTACTGAATACAGTACACTAAATACAGTACGTGACAATAGCACGCTATAGAGGAAAGGTACAGTAGATTAGACAAGTGTGGGTGGTGAAAGATCCCACATCCAGTATTTCTAAATGAGTAAAATGATCCTACTTAGAAAGCACTGTATATTACTATTATTATTTTGTGTTTTCATATAACTTATACCTCCAACAACTAACAGGGAAAGAAATCACTAAACCTGTAGGGGAGGGGCAGCATGACTTGATGTATTGATGTAGAGCCCCCCCCCCCCTAAGGAACGGTGAGGTCAGGATTAGGGGTGGTGTGTCGGAAGGGTATTTAAGGAGGGTGGAAGGGTTACAGTTACACTGGCGACACACTTTATTTGAGCTCGGCTAGTCCCACGAATTCGGGTATACCCGGGTGTATTGAGGTTTGTGACTGTTTTCTGCCCGAGTGCATTGGGTTATTTTCCAGGCAGGGATTGAAGCATTTTATTCCCGCTGGCTGCAATACTGCACAGTATATATATATATATATATATATATATATACTGCATTACAATTCATGAATTTATGCCATCTGGTAGACACGCGAAGCATTGCAGCCTATTAAATCCTAATCATTATCATTTAACAGATCAGCCGCCCGTCAGCCAGGCATGAACCCAGGCTGGGAAGGCAAACGCAACGGGGCTTGTCAGAGGTGAGGAGCGGCGCATTCCAGGTATCTGCCAGGTACATACTGGGTATTTGCTCGAATAAAGTGTGTCGGTGCAGTAAGTAAGTTACTCCAGTTAAGTTCCCTATCAGAAGTGCTCTGGTCCCAGGATCCTGAGCCCTAGACATGGCAGCGAATCATGGATGAAGACAGATGAGGTCCTTCATTCGACAATGGAGGAGGGGAATCCTGGATGAGGGAGCTGCAGGAGAAAGCCCAGCAGTGTGATTCGGAGTAGCAGCTTGTCTTTGGCGGTGATCAGTCTGTCTTAGCTGGGGAGGTCAACCGGTGGTGTTGAGGTGAGGTTGCGGGACGGATGCTGGAGTGCAGTCTCTGTGGTGGTGCAGGCTCCAGCTGCAGTGCAAGGCTCGGCAGAGGCCTGGAGGTAGCACTCGGAGTGGAGCTCGGCAGGGTATTGAAGGGGCTTCTGGATGCGCAAAGACAGAAGAAGGTGAGGGAGGGGGATGCTAGTTTTAGAGATGCTTACTTGTGTTTGGCTAAACCGCTGGGCCTGCATTTGTCAGAGGCAGTTAAGGAGCGTATATGGAAAAGGGAATATATGTATTTGCTGACTTTGTTGTTGGGCTTTAAAGAGCTGGTGAAGTCAGAATGCTAATGAAGAGGAGGCGGAGAAGGAGAGGAGGCAGGCTCCCAAATTGTTTGTCGATTGATTAGAGGCCTTCGTGATACTGGCTAATATAATTGGGGGAAAGAATCAGGAGCATTGTTTGGCACTTTTGAAGTATGTGGATTCCGTTTTGGAGGCCTGTCAGTTTTATGGGGGATAATTTTGGTTGAAATACGACTGAATTTTAGGCAAGAGATGGTGGTCCGTAAGCATTTGCAGTGTGATGTGAAGGATAATGTCTGCTGGATGTCAGGCAATGGCTGGCAGTTTTCAGGACTCTGGGCAATCTACCGGGGCTAGGAAGGGTATATGTTGGTAATAAAATGAGCATCCGTGTAAGTGGGGGGATGGCGCTTCAGGTATGAATGCAACATCTGTGGGGAGCCACCCTACACCAAACTGCTTAAAAAACAGCAAAGGTGGATTTAGGAATGGAACAGGCAGAGAGACTGGTGTGACTGGCGAGAACTCCAGTGAACATAATTGAGATGGCACCATGGCTTCACTGCTACCCCAATGGGGCAGCGGCAGAAATGTTGGGAAGGGCTTCAAAGTTGTTTCTGGTTTCTGGGGTGATGTCCCCCTGTGTAGTAGGAACTTGAGATCGTTGACGATGCATGTGGAGGTTGCAAAGGTACATTTGGCAAAGCAAGTGTGGGCAGGTAGGCTGCAAGTCCCATTTATTCCTCCTCTGTTGCCTGGGTTGAGGGTGTCTCCGCTCTTTTGCGCCGGCTGCCAGGCCTCTGATTGCTGCTGGGTCCCAGTTCCTGCTGCTGCAGTGGGACTCCCACCCCCGACAGTTGTTGCCAGAAGTTGGACTCATCAAGAAGTCAGGCCCAACTTCTGCGCACAGGACCGTCATGGCACCAGAGGTCTTCCAGCCCTTAGGTAATTGTTTGTGTATGTTGTAGTTGTGTGTGGGGAGTTATTATTTCTGTGTATAGTTGGGGGGTTGAATTGTGTGGGTGTGGGGTGAAATTGTGTGGGTGTGGGGTGAAATTGTGTGTGTGTTTATGACCAGTGAAGGATTAAGTGAGAGGAGGGGGGCATTGAGTGATAGAGGGGAGGAAGAGTGTGAGAGGAGGGGGAGGGAGAGTGTGTGAGAGAGAGAAGGGTTGGAGTGAGAGAGAGATTGGGGGGAGTGAGAGAAAGATGGGAGGAGTGAGAGAGATAAGGGGAAGAGAGAGAAAGGGAGAGTGTAAAATGGGGAGAGTGAACGATAAAGGGAGGGAAAGAAATACATAGGGGGAGTGTGAGAAGGGGAGGCAGGAAATAGAGGGGGTGAGAGAGTAAGGAGGTGAGAATGAGGTGGGTCTCACAAGACTGCTGAAAGCGGGGCCCCAGTAATAACTCTAGACTTGGGCCCCGGGAAAGCTGTCGGCTGTGCTGATGGCAACATTATAGATAAACACAAATTATCACCACACTTATGCAAGATAGCAATTTTTTAAGTGAAAGTGATGTAGAAACGCTACCCGGAAGAATTATCCAAGAGCTCTGCTACACATCTGCATAAAGCAACAAAATATGTAGACTTAAGCATCTTTCTATTAGCTATTTCCATCTGCAAGTACAATTTATCTACAAGTAAGATGGTGATGAAATTGTATTAACACCAGGAAATATGTCAAGGACTCACTAGCACAACTGGAGAGAATCCTGTTTGAAGCATTCAATATATCTATAAGATAAATTATCATGTCAGCGCTTTAGTGAAGATTAAGAGGTCTGAAAAAAGTGCGTTCCCTTCTAAAAGCACAGCATTCCCTACTCATATCAGGCTATCTTGTTCTAAAGAGGATTTAATGAATAACAATAATATAGTACATGCACACTCTACATATGTAGTGTGTTTGCTCTTTTTTTTACATTTGAAAGCAAAAGGGTCATTGCAGACACACTACTGAGTAAATATTTTTTTGGCTCGAGCCTGTTTGGTGCAAGAGCATCTTGTGATCAAATGCTCAAGAAATAAACTATATGCTATACTGCTTGTATTAAAGATACAAGTACCCGTACCCTGGAGCCAGAAATGACCAAATTCATTGTGTACAAAAAGGAGTAACAAACATACATTAAATACACAAACATTTGGTTAAAGTAATGTTGACGGCTAGTGAGTACCGCGAAACTCTGAATAAAGAGTAACACATAGGAGGACCTTATTCACACCTAAAATTGACAGCTTTAAAAAGAAACAATTTGTTTATAATGCAGCATATTTTAAATTAAAAAAAATGACCTAGTATGTACAGTAGTATCAGAGCTGAAGGGATTGAACTTTCCGCAAAGCTATATACAGTAGCCAGTTAACGCAAGCTGAGATGATGTAAATGGGAATGAGCCAACTCTTCACGTGTTCGATTTTTACAGATATTCATATCTGCTGATTTTATTTTTACCACCTAAAAAATGCTGCAAAATACTTACCTAGATCAAAGAACACAGAAATTAAGCCTTTTTGTAAGAAAATAATATTGAAAATTAATTGTATAAAATATCACAGTTTTTAAAATTATATTTGGGGAAAACTGCTTGTGTAATTATTTGTATTCATCTTCTCAAAGTCTATATTTAAAGAATAACTGGCGGTTGTGACATTTAGTTAACTGATTACATAATTAGTTCTAACAGTATATAGTGTTTTAATAATGTATCATACTTGTCACGTACGGCACACCTGTGAGCACTTGACCTATATATGGGACAAGAGTTGATACACACAGCTATCTAGCTTGTTCACTCCTTCATATATGATCCCTCAAATAAACAATAGCGCCCCTCAATCCATCCCAATTTGAGCATCAGGGTTAATACACTGTAGATATTGTGAATCCTACTGGTTAAAACCAACAACCCCACCCTATCACCTTGCTTGTCCTTGACTCACTGAATATTCGTACCAAGTTTGCGTTGTATGTTTCTGGTCTCTGCTCTGTTTCTAGCGTCCTCACCATTCTCCTTCACAAGGTACTTCAAATCAGTTAATATTTACCCTTACTCCGTTACAATATATAGCTTTAACCCACCACCACCCCAAAAAATAATGCAAAAACTATATTTGTCAAGTTCTTTGTTCCCTGTTTACTAAAGAATAACTATGCACTTAATACACAAAAATCTGTTGTAGCACAATATGTCTGAAAATGTAAATTACTCTCTACAAAGTGTGCAACAGCTCAATCAGAGCCAAAAGTATTACTTATTAAAGTAAAAATGTATTAAACAAAAAATACAGTGCTTATTTTACAGAAAAAGATTATTACAAGAACATATAGTTATAATAAATGCATCCAATTTCCTCAAATAAAAAAGGATAACCAAATAATTATTATACATTACCACTAAATATGTATAAGGTTTCTTCCTCACAAAGGTTTTAAGTTGAAAAGTATGAGACTTCACGTATCTTGTTAATGTCAGATACTCCCATAGCTGAAATCTACTTCATAATACAAATGTATGATTTCATATGCTAACTTCCCTTCATTGAGAACAACATGAACCCACCCTTTCATCAATCAGCTCTGGCTGACATTTTTACGACTCAGGGAAATAAACCTTTTCTTTGGACGTTTAAAAGTTGTCTCAATATAAAAAATACTTCATAACTTTGTTTCTCTTATACATAGACAAATGCTATTTTCACTGTTGCATATGTGTGCTTAAAATATGCTCCCTGATATTAAATATGACAACCTAACATCTATTTTTGCATGAGAAACAGATCTCAGAGATTATACATAGAAAACCCTGTTTCTTTGTATCATTTGATTTGTGTAATTTCAATGGTTACAAATATCTATTTGTTATTCTTGTAACTTGCTGTCAGGGCAAGGATTCAATATTTAATAACTTCACCCTTTTTTTGGAATAACTTCTAAGCCCCACCCTGTAGTATTTGCAGATCCACTAAAGAATGCCATTCAAAGTTAATTGAAAATGGTCCTGTTTGTTCTTGTATCAGGGAAGCCATATTTCAATCCCCCACTTGCAGAATGGGTTTATCAGGCCAAAACAAAATTCTTGTATTTTGAAGACGAATTGTACCCAACCTTAACCTCTCATGTGCCAGATCGATGAAAATACTTAATAGTTTCTGACATATTCATTACAATACATCAGAGTTTATCAACTAGTTTTCCAAAGGTCTGGATCGTAAAAAGTAGAAGTGCCACTAAGGGCTCTATGCAGTAAGCGTTGATAAGGGTTTTTTCGCCATTTTTCCGCCAAAATTGGGTTTGAGATTCAGTAAGCGCCGATAATTGCTTGATTTCGCCAGGTTTCGTATCCGATAATTGTGTTATGGCCAGTTGCCTGCCGATAAGCCGGTTTTCGGCACTTATCGCCACTTTTTTAATTCGGCTGTATTCAAGTAGCAAAATCAGCTTATCGGGGCTGATCGGCACTAAGAAATTGAGACTTCATGGCCAATTTCTCCCGCCAACTAAAGTTGGCATGTTGGAGGGGAGAACGATCGCTAAGGCTGCCGGAACGGCACTTAGAAAAAAAAACTAATCTGTACATCAATGGAGTCAATGGAGCGGGGACGTATAACATTATAGTACTGTTTACGTTCGATTGCTCACAATACAAATGTGTTGAGCATTACAGTGTGGGGGCCATTCACTGCATTGTGTCACACCTGACTGATTATTTGTATACATAGAACTTTTATATGTTTTCATCATTTGCGTGTCACATTACTCATCATGTGATGATGTGTCAAGGGAAAAACCTATACTCAACTCTTAAAGGAGAACATCACATCATATCATACATGTTAATGAACTGTGCGACAATTTATTATATGATGTTACCCATGTCACACATGTAACACATACACCGTATGTTCATGTTGCTTTACATTACACAATGCTTGTAATGTGTAACGCATCTTTAAACGTTCATGTACATCTTTCTTCTCATGTTTACATGTACTTTGGGTCCTCCCTTTTTTTATGACGTCCATTATTGGACAGTCAATCACATTGCATGTTTACATTGTAAACGTTGCATTACAAGCACTTCATGCTAACTTATCTACAATAGTTAATCATTGTTACACCTTTCAAACTGATTCAATAGCAACTATCCTCATGACATAAATGTATGCATATGCACACGAGAATTCATTGTGGGGCACTTCAATATAAGCCTGCTAAAGTGTCTGATATTATAATTGCATGTTGCATTTTGCACAATGTGGCACTCCGAAATAATGTTTTAACAGACATACGTCAGGGTTTGGAGGAGGAGCATCCCGTCAATTTACCAGCTGACACTGACCAAACAGCCAGTGGTGTTGAGACACGTCTGAATGTCAAAAACACATATTTTTCATGTAAGCAAATACATATATGTTCATAGTACTACACTGGCGACACACTTTATTCGAGCTCGGCTAGTCCCACAAATTCGGGTATACCCGGGTGTATTGAGGTTTGTGACTGTTTTCTGCCCGAGTGCATTGGGTTATTTTCCAGGCAGGGATTGAAGCATTTTATTCCCGCTGGCTGCAATACTGCACAGTATATATATATATACTGCATTACAATTCATGAATTTATGCCATCTGGTAGACACGCGAAGCATTGCAGCCTATTAAATCCTAATCATTATCATTTAACAGATCAGCCGCCCGTCAGCCAGGCATGAACCCAGGCTGGGAAGGCAAACGCAACGGGGCTTGTCAGAGGTGAGGAGCGGCGCATTCCAGGTATCTGCCAGGTACATACTGGGTATTTGCTCGAATAAAGTGTGTCGGTGCAGTACATAGATGTATTCATTCTTTGTTATGATAAATACATTTGTCCAAATACCATTCACTTAGGAAACAGATGAATATGGTTGGCACACATTTCTCTTCTCTGCTGTGTGGACAAATGCATGTGGCACCGGTATGTCATTCATCCACAGGTTGTATTATACTTCTTATCAATAAAAGTAGTTGTGTGTACGTGAAGACAAAATGTGTACAAAATTTATACTTTATGTACGTGCTCTTTTTGGTTATACATTTACAATAAACCTACTATGTCCATAGTCATTAGTTAGTGCCTTATGGTTACATACAATGTTATTTGTGCAGTGTGACATGTGAGTCACAATGATGTGTACACCAGTGTGTATTTCATATCATATTTAACGAATTCTACATGGTGTTTCATATCTAACACAAAATGGTCAATTTTGTGTGTTGCTTACCTTAATAAACATGTCATGACAATGATTTATATTCATTCATGTTTTCTTTTTCAAGGTATATCACTTCAATGACTGCTCATGGTATGTATTTCAATTCACATCTGTCATAAGATGTGCCAACCTCGATACAGGTATAGTTACAGGATGTATAAACAGAACGTATTGAAAAATATGTGACTATTGAAACCAGTCGTTTCTGTATAGTGTACGTGCGTTTAGCTACACTTGGTGGTTAATGTGCAGTGTATGTGAAAATCATTAGGGACATTACATAACATGTAATGTATCAAACGTTACAAATTCCATTCATGTAATATAGGGGTGGGGGGAGAGAAGGTGATAAACCCTGCTCAACTATTGATTATGCGAGGAGAACATCCACTGATGCACATGATTGATCTTAACACTCAATGCATGTTTGCATGAAAACACACCAATGTTTTCAACATCATTTACATTGCAATGTATGTGATTAGTTGTTGTATCACTGCATCTTCATGTTGATGACTACATTGTCACATGTGTATGTATAAGTCAAAGATGTGTGTTAATTTGACGTACATGTAACATGTGTCAAAATGTTAACACCATTCCAAATGATAGTTATTTGTATTCTCAACTTTTCCTAATTCATTCGACACAATGACAATGTTGTTAATATAATTTTAATTTCATTCACGTTAGTTATTCATAATGATCATGATCCTTTATAACTAATGTCAACATATGAAAGTAAATGAAGTGGACATTTACATACGCACACATTTCTGCAACAGTTTTTGTGTTTGTAGCAGTTTTTGTGTGATGCATGATTTTCTACGTCAAATAATATTAACAAACATACTAATGTTGATTGTATCATCGGACTCACTTCGCTATGTATGTGTTGAACGTTTACTAAAAATACTAATCTATAGTTAGTCGTGAGAATCAAATTTACACACAAATGTTAATCTTTTCATGATCTTTAACTAACATTCATTAGCTCATGCATATTAGGTTACCACTACAACTTAGGTTAAAAATATTTTTTTTGACAGCCAGAGGTCGTGCAGTCCCTGGGCTTGTTAAAATGCTGTGCTCATTACATTATCTTGCTTCCGCGTCATTCCAGACAACTGTGGGCAATCTACATTCTCGCGGGCCTTTACCCAGTTTCTCTATGCACTCAATAGACGCGCTAGGAATTATATTCATTTTCCTACAGAGGCGAAAGAGTGGCTGGAAGTCAGGAATGGCTTTTATAACATAGCAGGGATAACATGTGTGCTGGGTGCAATCGATTGCACCCATGTTGCTTTGATTCCACCTAGTCAGAGTGAGCATGTTTACCGCAACCGTAAGCACTACCATTCACTGAATGTCCAGGTGGTATGTGATGCCACGATAAGAATAATGCATGTGGTACCCAAATTCCCTGGTTCCAGTCACGATTCCTCTATCCTGAGGAACTCTTCAGTCTTCCATGCTTTCGAAGAAGCCCATTTTGGACATGGTTGGCTGCTGGGTGAGTACATATTTGGATGTTGTAACACAAAACACATTTTTGTTTAGGAATAATTTCATTTTAGAATGTTATCACTAATGTAACCTTATGTGTGCTCCATTGATTATAGGTGACTCAGGATATGGAATTAGGCCGTGGCTCTTGACTCCGGTGCTAAACCCTCAAACTGAAGCAGAGGAGAGGTGCAATGCAGCCCATATATCTACGCGATCTGTTATAGAGAGGACATTTGGCCTACTCAAGACCAGATTTAGGTGTCTCGACAGAACTGGTGGGGCTCTTCAATACAAGCCACAAAAAGTGTCTGATATTATCCTTGCCTGTTGCATTTTGCACAATGTGGCACTCAGACATAATGTACAATCAGACATACTGTAGCTGAGCCTTTGGTAGAGGAGCATCCCACCCATGTAGCTGCTGAAAATGAACAAACAGCCAGTGGTGGCCAGACACGCCAGAATCTCATAAATTAGTTTTTTTCTTGTAAGTAAAAACATATATGTTCCTAGTACTACTTTTATATATAAATTATGTTATATTAACACTAATTTTTATTTACATAACCTTCTGTTAGGACACAGATGAATATGGGTTGCACACCTTTCTCTTCTCTGCTGTGTGCACAAAGCCATGTGGCACCGGTATGTTATTGTTGCACAGGTTATATAATCCTTCTTCGATTGTAAATTAGTTGTGTGTATGTGAATACAACTGGTGTAACAAATGAGTAATTTTTTAGCATTGTGTTGTTGATTATGCAAACACAATACACATAGTATGGCCATAGTCATTCATTCTTGCAGTATGGTTACATACAATGTTATTGTTACAGTGTAACATGCGCATCCATATAATGTGTAAACCAGGCTGCTTTTTATTTTTAATGTGATAAAATATACATGGTGTTTCACATTTAACACCAAATACACACTTTGCTGTGTTGCTTACGTTAGTGAAGATGTCATGTCAATGTTTGCAATTTATATATTGTTCCATTGTATTATAGGTATATCTCCTCTGACTGATCATGGTATGTATATTAAGTGACATCTGTCATAAGATGTGCCTACCTCAATATACGTTTAATTATACGATGTAAAAACCCAACATATTGGTAAACGTGAAATCTTACATACATGTAGTTTCTGTATCATGTACATGCGTTTAGCTACTATTGAGGTTTCATGAGCATTGTATTCGAAAATGATTAGTGCCATGACATCACATTTAATGTATGTTCCCTTAAATATTCCATTAATCTAATATAGAGGTGGGTGGAGAGAAGGGGATACATGCTGATAGTTTTTTCCTTACGGGAGGTGATTAATCACGGATGCAATTGAGTGATCATAACACTCCATGCATGAATGCCTGTAATCACACCAATGCTTTGTACATCTTATATGTTGCAATGTATGTGCTTAGTAAGGGTGTAAATTATTTGTAAACATTACTTTAACATTGTCACATGTGTATGTATAAGTCACACATGTGTGTTGATGTGACCTACATGTAACAAGTGTCAAACTGTTAACACAAACCCAATTATGTCTCAAATTTATGTGTAATTTTGCATAATTAATTTCACACAATGACAATGTTGTTAATATAGTTGGAATGTCATTCACGTCACTTCATCATTATTATGATGATCATTTACAAGTATTCTGAACATATGAACGTCAAACACGTGCACAGTTGCATAGGCACACTTTTCAAGACAACTGTTTGTGTCTGTATCAATTTGTGTATGATGCATGTATAACACCGTCAAATGATAACATCATGTTTATTATGGTAGCTTATATCATCATATTCACTTTACTATGTATGTGTTGAACGTTTAATAAACAAAGAAAAGTATAGTTTGTTTGGTACATGAAATATACACATAAACGTAATTGTTTACATGATGTTGACCTACTGCACCGACACACTTTATTCGAGCAAATACCCAGTATGTACCTGGCAGATACCTGGAATGCGCCGCTCCTCACCTCTGACAAGCCCCGTTGTGTTTGCCTTCCCAGCCTGGGTTCATGCCTGGCTGACGGGCGGCTGATCTGTTAAATGATAATGATTAGGATTTAATAGGCTGCAATGCTTCGCGTGTCTACCAGATGGCATAAATTCATGAATTGTAATGCCGTATATATATATATACTGTGCAGTATTGCAGCCAGCGGGAATAAAATGCTTCAATCCCTGCTTGGAAAATACCTCAATGCACTCGGGCAGAAAACAGTCACAAACCTCAATACACCCGGGTATACCCGAATTCGTGGGACTAGCCGAGCTCGAATAAAGTGTGTCGCCAGTGTAATATTCATAACATCATGCATTGTAGTTGACCACTACATCTTGGCAATAACATTATTTGCAACAGTCCCAAACCATTTTAACAACATACCCATGTTACAAGCGAATTTTTACATGAAATGGCTACTTGGTTGTACTGTAAGTCTCGTTTACATAGTTTCTACAGTCATATGTTCCATTAGACAATATACTACACAAATGTGTTTGCAGAGTGGGAATGGTTGTTATATATAAAACAGATCATGGCATATAATGTTAGTACAAAATTAAGAACACACATTACATTTTCTAAATGCACTGTTTAGCAATATCATTATGTTAATTAAGTGCTTATGCAATATAGGCATAATTAGATCACATTTTGTATTGTTTGTTAATATGCGCTGCAAGCATTATACAAAAAGTTCCATATGTAGTCTATTAGTCGGTCGGTCCTCCTCACAATCATCTCATATAACGTTAGACTCTTCTGAAATCATACAATGATCCCATTGAATCTTCCCCGACATCTCTGAAATACAGCAAACACATGATGGTCAAAGATGGCACCTTAATATATGTGTAGCCGTGACAACGCGTTACACATCTCTATATGATTGTGTATATCCACGCGTTATTCACTTATATGTTAGAAGTACAAGGTTACAAGTAAACATCATTATGTATCCTTTTGTTAATTGCGTTGCACGCATAACTATGTATATGATCTTTCCGTTGCCTGTATACATAATAATGTGCGCGCACATCTTACTTTGCGCACGCACTTCACGATTGGGTTGACAAAGTGTTAGCGCATGCGCTAAACAATGTGTACGTTGTGCGTTCAATACATGTTGTAACTACCATTAACCATATAATATTTATTTCAAATCCAATGAAGGCGAAACTACATTCGTTCTAAACGCGTACTTCAATAATCTTTTTAAACAGACGTGTGTGGACTGAAACAATGGCCGATCACCCAATGAGTGAATCCAATACGTGTGACATCATGTTAAGGCAGCGTGAAGTGCACGCAAACACTCCTCCCACAGAATTAACATTGGGCTAACGCACAGTGCACGGCCACAAACACAGACGCGCGCGCATGAAACAGTGCAGTGACCGTAACTATAACAAACCGACACAGCCAATAGGCTTTGACGCGCGCACGTCGGTTGGGGGCGGGGCTTGCATCTGTAATCCTTTTTAAGGACGCCTTGGCACATGACAAGGGTCCCACGTCATATGTGGCCGACCCGGTTTTTTTCTGATGTTGCATGACAAAGAAACAGGTGTGTGTTACAGTTATGGTAACATGTTGCTATTATATGTTTTAAGAGATAGGAAAGTAGGTGTATTTATTCCCTGACCAATGTGTACTAATCTTTCTGGTTCTAGTATATTGTAATAGGAAACAATGTGTTTGTGAACGCTACATGTTATGCAGTCTGCTATGTTACGCTGTATCCACGCATTTAAAGTAAATTGGTGGATAGAATTTTTTTTAAACTTTTAACGGTGAGTCAACGCTTAACGATTGTTATATTTACCATTCTTGTAGAAGTAACACTTCGTTTGGCTGCAACTGGTCGCTCCAGAAAGACAATGCATTTGCATCCATGGTTGAGCCAACCGCTGAATCCTGTAGGACACACATCTCCATGAGGCGCTCATAGGAATCGCCACTGCCTTCTTCAAACAATTGGTCCAGAGGTACGTACATTTCTTGGTTTAGCCATTCGAATTCGTTTGGAGCACAAATGCTTGGTAAAACATCATAGTAGTTATGTTCTTGTAGCATGTGTGTTTCAGGAATGGAGGGTGCAGATATTGCAGCAGGTATCGATTCACACGGAACAGTAGTAGCTGATCCATTGCTATTGTTATTAGGAATAAATATGGTATTTATCAGAAGATATGTGCCATGTTCCATGGTGATTTTAAATTGCGGTGCAATCTGCCAAAATCCATACCTTTCATGTACGTTATCCTGCACACGTTCAAAACATTCATTTGTTGATAAAGTGAATCTTACAGAGGATTTAAAATTTCCAGCGCGGCACGGGTCTTGGTAATAAGGATATTTTCTTCTGATCAAATCATAGATCTGGCCCACGTTGGCTTTGTTTTCTTCAGTTGATATGATAGCCTCCGCAATCATTACTTTATACGCTTTGTGTGGATGGCTGTTCATAATTATATCCTCAGCCATTGCAGCGTCTCAAATAATGTGAGTGGAGTTCTAGGTTTTGTCTTGTGAATGTGAAACTATTTAAATGTTATCTTTTTTGTGGGTTTGTACTCAAGGTCAGCAGAAAAGTTACATGTTTCACTCCTTTTTGCAAACACCAATTCGATTGTGTAGAAATAATTGCCAGACATTTGTGGGTTCTGATTGCCATTTCACTGTGAAAGTCCAATTAATGTTTTTTTATCTACATTCTCAAAACATGTGTCGGATTTTTATTAAAAAACAATGTGGGTGAGAAAATAAACAGTGTTGGCATTATGAAAATAGTGCTTACACAGACATATAATGAGATATACACACATACCTGCTAATGTTTTTGTCTCTCTTTTTTGCAACATTTCACTGTGTATCTTTCTGTCTGGTTAACTCCCTGTCTGACTCACAGAGTTTAACTATGTGTGTATATGTACATATATATATATATATATATATATATGTGTGTCTCTCATAAACACATATACATATGTATATTGTACAATATATATATATGTCTCTAAAACCAATCTTGAAATATGTGTGTGTATATTACTGTATTTAAGGGCTTATATGTAAAAATGGATTTTTATATTGCTCAGACTTATTTAAAGGTTTAAATATTACAGGGTTAGTATGTTTGAGGGCCTATTAGAGTCAGTTGTGTCCAATTTAGAGTTACCATCAAACAAGGCCTTTTGTGAGTTTAGAAGGCCTGTAGTGTTAGAACCTATAATATATCTATTTAATCCAGTTGTACACTGAACATATTGATGGCAGTAAGTAGGCCTTGTATGAAACCTATTTAAATGGTGATCAAGATGAGTGAATTATGTGATTAATAATAATTTTAGGCCCATAGTGTTATAGGCTCAGATTATGTATATTTCACTAACATTAGGCCTGTATTATTATAATACTGTGTTTTCACAAGGAAGCATCAAGTCTATGTTGTGAGAAAATAAATATATACCAGTTTAGATAGTTAAACTATATATATATCTATCTATATATATATATATATAGATAGATATATATAGATATATATAGATATATATATATATAGATATATATATATAGATATATATAGTACTGGTTTCAAGAACATATCTGTGAATGTTTAGTAATATATATGTAGTATGTATGGATATATGTACACACACACAGTGTATAAATATATATATATATATATATATATATATATATATATATATATATATTTATACACTGTGTGTGTGTACATATATCCATACATACTACATATATATTACTAAACATTCACAGATATGTTCTTGAAGCCAGTACTCATACATGATGAAAGGACAACATTAAGAAGGTTCAAGGAAGGTGAAGGTAAGTAATATTTTACACTTAATCCTGCTCTAAACGGACAATTAAGATGTTAGCAGTTAAATAGATGTTTGATTTAAGTTGCATGTGAATAATATTAACATGCAAAGACTACCTAAAATACCTATCAAACACACCCAAATACAATGTTTAGCAGCTAAGTGAATGTCAGCTTCTCTAAACATAGCAACTGGGTAATGTTGGACCATTTCTGAGCAGATGCTTAATACATACATATTAATTACATTATTCAATCATTAGGACTGTTAACATTTCCAAACCTTCACGTGTACAAGGACATACTTGAATGTTTGGAAACAACAGGTCTTCATCATACATACAATATTCAATAGATAATCTCAAGTCAACAAAACAAGGCCAAATACAGATTTACTTAATTATAACATTTATTCTTTTTTTTCCTTTTGAGACCGAGTCACAGGCCTGCTTGTTGTCTCTTGGATTTTTCTTTTCTGTTTGGCTCCAACTTTAAGCAAAACAGAGCCAGTTTGACTGGTCTGTGGCACTTCACGGGCAGGGCTTGTGGCCTGTGGCACTTCACGGGCAGGGCTTGTGGCCTGTGCAACTTCACGGGCAGGGCTTGTGGCCTGTGCCACTTCACGGGCAGGGCTTGTGGCCTGTGCCACTTCATGGGCAGGGCTTGTGGCCTGTGACACTTCACAGGCAGGGCTTGTGGCCTGTGACACTTCACGGCCAGGGCTTGTGGCCTGTGACAATTCACGGGCAGGGCTTGTGGCCTGTGACACTTCACGGCCAGGGCTTGTGGCCTGTGACAATTCACGGGCAGGGCTGTGGCCTGTGCCACTTCACGGGCAGGGCTTGTGGCCTGTGACACGTGAACAAGTTGGTACACAGTGCACAACTGATGCTTGCTCCGTTTCATGTTTGTTTGTTTTTTGTTTGTGTCCAAAAACTGGTCAGTAGTAACTGCTTGTGCATTTTTCTTTTTGGTGCCTCCTTTGTAGGTGTCAGCTCCAGATTTTCTACAGATGGCAGCGGTAGGATGTTGACAGGAACATGCACAGAACTTTCAGCTACTTTACCGGTAACATCCCGACCTGGGGAATGAAGATCAGATGCATGGGGTGAAAAAGTAGCAGCATGTAAAGATCCATCCTCTGATGGTGTAAAGCTGAATTGATGTGCTGCTGTAGTCATTCTCAAGTGATTAGCTTGGGTAAGCTGAACAACTACTGCTTCTAATGTTTATTTTTTGCATTTGTTTAGGCATTTGAATGAAGACACTGGGGAGATGTGACAATTGTGATATCGTTTCTTCCTGCAGTGATATCATCCTTTCGTGCACTGACATCAGATCTGAAGGGCGACGATTTTCTGCTCCAACAATTTTTTCTTCAGAAGCTACTATTGCAGCATATGTGTTACTTGCTGGAGGAATTGCCTGTGTAACTCTTTGAATGGGAACCTCTTCATGGTCACTTGATTGCATTTCTGTGTCTTTGGCATCATCATCATCATCATCATCATGTGCTAAAAATAAATGTACACATAATGAAATGGCATGCTAATGTCAGCTGTTTTACTATGTAATTATACACTGTGATAACTAACACCTAACATGTTTCCATACGTTTTATAACGTCACATTAAAATGTACCTTGACTTACGAATTCTGTTTGGACTCAGTGTGAAATAAGAATGAATGATAAGTTGTTCAAAACTCACAACCCCTACATGATACTTAACATCACAAACATAATACATGTTCTCTTAAAAAACTTCATTTTCACTGACAGTAAGTAATCCTATTTAAATAACATGTGCAAAACAAATAATGAACATGACAACATAACATATAGAAGTGAACATATTATATGTCCTGCACCTCATACACTCTTCTTCCAGGTGCGATGAGCTGCATGACCCAGGTGAAGACACTTGTTCCGTCTCAGGTGACACATGTCCTCCAGGAGCAACTATATAGAACAATAACATCAGTTGTTAATTGACATGTGTAAATTGTGAACATAGAGTTAGTGTATGTTGAGTATTTATGGCTAACTAACACATCAGTTCCTGAACTGAAAAGGTGTGTGGCAAAGTGAACATAAATAGTTGTAATAACAATGTACATGCCAGTGTACTTAGGACTTTTGAGTTCAGTAACATACAACATACTATGTTTATGCAGTAATGCGTTAGGATAATATTATTAATATTGGACATACACTGCATATGCTGTGTAGTCATATCACAATAATAATGTACATAACTATCATGAGATGAACTTTCACAATGCTTATCATTAAGTAGGTCATATTGGAAAACTAATAGTTTTTGTTACAGGATATGTGTGGTACATTAATAGAAGCTGTTGCACGCCTGAATGTGGCTGCCACTCAACAACACAACACATGCAGTGTGTCGCTCACAGATGCTACGTGTGTGATAATGTGGTGTTGATATCAGTTGAACTATAGATCTGATTGAACGAATGTGTGACGTACGGTTTGATACCTAATGGTTTGTTGGGTGAATTAGTACATAGAGTTAACCTTTCAAATGACTGTGATTACCTTCTGTTTTGCTAGTCAGGTTGTAAGAACGGTAGTCCCTCCCCCCAAAACACAAATCACCCAGACCTTTCAATTACTTCAAGCAGGTGAAAATGCTGCCAACAAAGTTGAACGTAACATGACCCTGTTATTTGGCTGTGTGCTGAACCCCACCCCCTGTGTTGACTTGTATGCTGTGATGACATATTAATTGCAGCTGCTTTAACACAATGGTAGATGAGCAAAATAGTAGTCTGAAGTGTACAAGCTATGAACACAATGACATAACATATGCTACGTGTGCCTCATTATGCTCTCTGTATATGACATGAAGCAAAAAAGGACCTTGTAATAAAGAAAAACACATTTGTTAGTGCAAGTGATGTTTGTTGGCCGTTGCATGCAATATATTCGATGCATGATTTGAAGAGGCAGTAATGTCGTGTTTGTAGGAGTTAAATAAATAAAATACACATTAATATTATATATATGTATGTTCTGCACCAGTACATAGTAATATTTTCTCATTAGCATGTCTTACACATGTGTGCTACCCTGTTGTTCCCCATCTTCGGCCACCATAAATTGCTTCCACTGCAGCAAAGGATTGTGGGAAATGACATGCAAATGAGCACGCAATGCCACGTGGTATATTATTTACTGCTTTTAGTAGGACTACAAAATATAAATATATTTTGATATATATAGAGACAGAGACATATATACATATATAGATGTAGGTATGCTTATATTGGGAAGAAAGTATAAATAGCAGCGGAAATGTGTAAAATAACTGTAACCAACGACACGCCTAGTACAGTAACATTTCTCACCTGGTGGAAATTCAGAGGAATAAATTCCGATGTCCCTGTCACCGGGCAAACCCTCCACGACGACGGAAAGTAATTTTTCCCGAAGCTGCTCCTCCAATGGAGTTAAGATGAGACGTTTTGCTAGCGGGCCACCTCCAGTGCCAGAAGCATGCAAGCGTTGGTCTTGTATTTTATTTTTTAATTTAGCCCTAATATCGTCAAATCTCTTGCGACAATTATTCTTGTCCCTGACACGATTCCCACATGCATTCACACCAAATATTATTTTGTCCCACATTTCTTTTTTGCTTGATGAACTTGTCCGCACTTGAAATACATACAAAATATATGACGTTAATTCATAATAATACAACCACCAGTTTCCTACACTGCTAGCTGTTCCAAGAGATACCAAACATGCTGGCTTAGGTGTAATATGTGAAGCACATGAGCATTCACTTCTAAACCTAGACATGTAAGGAAGCTTGCATTAATATTGTATGCCGTTAGCGCAAATTGAACGCCTGAGTGTTCTTGTCGTTGTAACGCATGATAAAAAGATGTGTTTCCACAATAATTAACATTGATAGATATTATGGACCCATATTTGCATATTAACACAACTCACATGACCTAGGATCACATGTATTTGAAGAATGAATGCAAAGGTACACTTACCTACTAAATGGCCATACAGACTGTCATAGTGCTCCAGAATCCCAGTGACAAGAGCTGTATTTTCCTGGTCATTGAAGCGAGGATTACGTGGCTGCTCCACACGTTTCTTCCGTCCAGTTTTAGGCTCAGAGTTTGCCTGCTGCTGACTGGACTCTCCTTCTTCCAATGGAAGAGACTCCAAAAGTGGCCCCCCAGCAAGCACCCCACCACCAGACACACCAGCAGCATCAGCAACAGAGCCACCAGCAGCACTCTCACTCCCAGCAACAGCACTCACACTCTCAGCAACAGCACTCACACTCCCAGCAACAGCACTCACACTCCCAGCAACATCACTCCCCTGAAAAGTACGTTCACTCTGACACGTACTCGCACGACTAGCACTACCACTCACACCAGCATCACTCTTCCCACGCTTTGCGGGCATACCTCTAGCACTCACAAAAAACAAAAAGCAAATGTACAGCCAATCACACGAAACACTTCCACATACAAAACAAGACAAAGATGTAAACAAAACAACAAAGGACAAAGCACTCACAATACACAACAAGTCTCTCAGTCAATATGCAAATATTAAATCGCCCAGCTCTGTGCGTCTCTCTCTCTCTCACTCCCAACAACACAGAGAATGATTAACAGTACACGTTGCCTTTAAATATGGCGCGCTATCCAAAACATGCTTGCTTCGCCTGATTCAGCTAGAAGTTTGATTGGCGAACCTAACAGCAGTCCGCCATGCACGCCGATACACCTGTGTGTGATCGGCAAATCATCGTGAGAGTGGGCGGAATCGTTGTCGCCTTGATTCGGAAGACATTCGGAACTTACTGCATACGGAGAGGGAAAATCGCCAACAACATGGCTAATCGGTAAGCTTGCCGATTTCACATTTTCGACGCTTACTGCATGAGGCCCTAGGTGTTGTAATGTATTTTAATAAACATTTAAAAATACAACATTTATTATACTTAGATTTTAATATAATTGATCAAATCTGTATCATATATTACTATACCTTATAAATAACTTTATAAATAAGTTTCATTGGGAAAAATTGCACTTCGCTGCTTGAACAGCTGCAATGAAATTAGCAGGAATAGACATTCCAAGGGCCAATTCAAGGCCTTTTTGGGACTGGATTTGGCCAGCAGGTCACAAGGTGAAGAGCCCTGTCATGCATCATACCATACATGTGTAACACCTTTCTCCCCTTCCCCCCTAAGGGATATAGGTATCTACATGGTATGGTTGTAGTGCTGGGTAGATCGCCTGATGTCTTCCAGGAGGCCTGAGTCTCCGCAGATGGTAGCAGGAGCAGCAACAGGACAGGCTTTTGGGTTATTCGGTATAGCACCTCCATCCTGCAGGGCTCTGGCAGAGGCAGAGAGTAGTCCCTACAGGAAACCCTTCCAGTAATTCACACTCAGGTAAGGAACAGTTCACCATTTATTGGCAGACCAGGCTTGAAACATTCCTTCTCTTGCAAGAGTGGTACTTTACACACACATCAGACATGGAAAACTTCCCCCACATCTTGCATGGTCATTCTCCCTGTCTAGGCCCTCCAAGGGCTTGAGGCCCTTAAGGCTAGTCGAAACCCTTTACCTCCTGATTGGGCAAGGTAGAACACCGCCCAACTCTCTAAGGAGCAGACTACACACTGGAATCTCCTCCTTAAGATGGGTAGGAAGCAGAGTAACCAGGCACTCCTATACAGGAGAACCCATAACCCTTGCAGCACATATCCTGCTCTGTAATCATAACACATTATCAATTCGCAGTACAGCTCCTGCTCTAATAATATTCTTCATACCCATTGTAGCATTATTTAAAGGCAGCTTCATGGGCATCCTCCAACACAGTGTCCCCCACTCCTGGCGAAAACGTTAACCCCATCTCAAGATCTTAACTGCGGGTGCACATGATTTATGTTGCTTGCTCTGGGGTATATTCCCCTTCCTCCAACCAGTGCCTTGTTGCTTTTCACTAACACAAACCGGGTTTGGCCTAGGTGTGGCATGTACACCCGGAACATAGGATCCCACCAGTTTAAAACCACATTCCCCACAGATGGTTTATGCATATCAGTACACACAAAAGTACATTTAGGGGCACCGGGCATCCCGGGGAATAGTGGTTGGGGTGACAAGGGTCTATGCTTCCTACTTAACTCTAGGGGCTTTTCCAGGGCACCAGGGTAGCAATAGAGGACGTAGCATGGGGTTGGGCTGGCACTACAGTGTCCTGCTCCAGTCTGGAAACAGACACTTCATCAACCAGAGCAATCAGAGTGTCCCTGGGCCCAACACTTACGGATGAGGAAAAGGAAATTCCCAGTCTCACAGTCACCTTATTGCGGTCTCGGCCGAGGGCCGCAAGCAGGAGTACAACGTCCTCCTTACTTGGCAGTGTGCGTTCTGGATCTAGAGTCTCTGCATCCACTTTCACTGCCTGGCACCTCAGCAGGAACGGGTTGAGCTCAGCACCACTCACCACCAAGGACAAGCCAGTCTCAGGAGCAGGAACGATGGATGGGTCGTCAGAAGCAGGAACGATGGATGTTCCGGCCGGTACCTATGGGTATGGATGCCACCCTCGTTGAACTGCCGGGCTGCTGCACCCACGTTGACCTGCTGGGTTGTTGCACCCGCATTGCTCTCCTAGACTGTCATACCCACGTTGACCTCCTGGCCGGGAGAAGGTGCCACCTGGCGAAGTTCCTCTGCAGTCGCAGATTCCCTCGGCTTGGGCGGGGTTGCCTTTGATGTCGCAGCTGAAGCCTGCAAGAGCTTCCTCTCGTTGCGGGCGGCCACCCAGATGATACCGGAGCTCATGTGGTGGCACTCTGGCAGAAGCATGGAGATGGATCCCTCAGCCTTGACCTCAGCCAGCACAGAATCAGTTACGTTGGAGAACAAGTTTTTTACAGGATGCCATACTCACACCCGGAGAAGGAGGTAATGGTCTTCTTTGTCTCCTCCACCTGGTGTATCCAGGAGTCCCAGGCATGCCACACATACTTTGCAAGATCAGAGCTAGCATCTCGCAAACTCTGCTCGCGATTCTCCCGATTTTGGCGAGAACCGCTCTCTGACCTCTGGATCCTCCTCAGGGACCCTGAATTAACACCAGTTCATGCTTGGTGTTCCATCTTGAGGGTGCAAGCGGCCACACTGTTGGCATACTCTACATGTACTGCTAACCAACCCGACTACAGGTTGGTAGTCCCACAATGGGGGATCTATCAAGCGGTCCACACCATTGGCATACTACTACGTGTGCTCAGCTGATACCATTGGTTTCAAGCACATCTCAGACCTGGAACATATAACAATAGGAATACCCCACAGATATTTCCAGCTTGGGGATGCTCTCTTTCAAGCAGGCTGCACTTTAGGCATATTACCCGCGTGCACTCAGCTGATACCATGAGTTTCAAGCACATCTCAGCGTTTGAAGTGAAGAGACTTGGCTCTGATATAGTGGGTTCAGGCACCTCTCAGATATGCAATTGTCCCGAACCAGGTGACAAATGGCCCTGGTACAGTGAGTGCCCCCATTCACTTCTCAGTTAGGCAGTGGTGAGCTTGCAGTTGTGAGCTGGATGCTTTCCTTGATACCTCCTTAGGGAGCACCTCAGCTTGTAAGCAGTGGGGAATAGGTGGCTTGGATACAGGGACTGGTCCTTCACTTCTTCTTCAGCATATATCCCCTGTTCTTGCTGTCCCTATTGGTCATCTCAGCAGTGCCTCCAAATGTAACACCTCCCCCCACTTTCTCACTCAGGCAAGGAATAGTTCACCATTTATTGGCAGGCCAGACTTGATTCCTTCCTTCTCTTGCAAGAGAAGTACTTTACACACACAGCAGACATGGAAAACTTCCCTCATATCTTGCATGATCATTCTCCCTGACTAGGCCCTCCAAGTGCTTGAGGCCCCTAAGGCTAGTCACAACCCCCTTTCCCCCAATGGGGCAAGGCAGAACCCCCCCAACTCCCTAAGGAGCAGGCTAAACACTGGCATCTCCTCCTTAATTTGGGTAGGAAGCATCTTTTATACCTGGGGAGGGGTTAGTAACGCTGCCCCAAAGCTGAGCAGGTTTAGATGATGGACAGGCATCACACCAAACTACAAGTGAGCCATTTAACACCCCCTCAGGCATGATACTCCCAACTGCCATTAGGCCTGCACCTGGATATGGCAACAAATTAACAGTGGCCTAATGGACTCACATGCTGGCCCATGTGAGAGGAATTTAACCCCAACACTGCCTGCACCTTACCAGGACTTACATGCTTGCGCCAGGAAATACATAGCCAGGGGCACTAGGCTACACACGTTTAATTATTGGTTTGGTAATAATTTTATGCAGTCTTCTTCAGTACATAAAACAACTACTGGTGTGGTTGTAATACTCCTGGAAGTCTCAGAATGGAATAATCTACATTTTGGTATGCATGAGTCAGAACTCAGACATCTAAATCATTTAAAATACCCATTATATAGAGTACATTATAAAAACGATAACATCTGTTAAGTTTGTGATTTATGTTGGCAACAAATCTTTATAAAAAATGTTCAAATATGTCCTGATCATTTATCCCTTTTTTATTTTTAGTGTTACGTTTGTTTGTATTTGATAGCCTTTTTTTCTCTGTTGTAGAAGACTCTTTATATAATGATGATTTCCTATTAGAGCACTGCTATTCAACCTGTGTTTGGGAATTTGTGGAAGCCTGGGCCTGCAAAAATATACTTAATGATAATATTACTATATTTTAACGTTTGTTAAACAAAATAAAATCATTACATTTAAATATCTCAAAAGAGTTCTAAAATGTCACATTGCAATATATATATATGCTTGCATATTTGCTTTCCTGTGGAGGGTTTTTGTCACTTTTTTTACTCACCATAACTTAACTCAGTATTATGGTATTATGTATTATGGTATATATATATATATATATATATATATATATATATATATATATATATATATATATATATATACAGTGTTCGACAAACCTATACATTTGCTCGCCCCGGGCGAGTGGATTTAACCCCCGGGCGAGTAAATATTGGCCCAAGCAGCACACGTTTGGTACTAGGTGGCGAGTAGATTTTTTTGTGTGGCGAGTAGATTTCTTGGTGATTTGTCAACCCCTGTATATATATATAAAGAAAAAAAGAATAAGGTGCGCAAAACTGATTTAAAATAGTGTTGCAATGATGTCTATGAGTGCTGCCACAATGTAATGGGTGTACACCACCCCAAAGAAAATACAAAGTACAAAAAAACACAAAAGGCGCAAATCAGAGACACAGGTGCATGGATATACAACACCTGAAGGATAAATACATGAATAAGTCCTATATTCGAATTCCACAATGAGATGTACCTATAGATGAAAAAGATACCAATACACTGGCGACACACTTTATTCGAGCTCGGCTAGTCCCACGAATTCGGGTATACCCGGGTGTATTGAGGTTTGTGACTGTTTTCTGCCCGAGTGCATTGAGGTATTTTCAGGCAGGGATTGAAGCATTTTATTCCCGCTGGCTGCAATACTGCACAGTATATATATATATATACTGCATTACAATTCATGAATTTATGCCATCTGGTAGACACGCGAAGCATTGCAGCCTATTAAATCCTAATCATTATCATTTAACAGATCAGCCGCCCGTCAGCCAGGCATGAACCCAGGCTGGGAAGGCAAACGCAACGGGGCTTGTCAGAGGTGAGGAGCGGCGCATTCCAGGTATCTGCCAGGTACATACTGGGTATTTGCTCGAATAAAGTGTGTCGGTGCAGTATGGTGAAGTAGGTTTATGAATAAAATTATTGCGCAAGCAACAGAGGCTACTTACAAAAGGAAGCTTTAGAAAATAAACCACATCTTTTTCTTTAAAAGATATTTGCTTCTTTTACGTACTTATTTTCTGACTCTAACTCCATTTCCAAGAGTGTGATTGAGGCAAATAAAGGAAAGTAATCTATCTGAACACATGTACCCATTTATTATTTTATACTGATCATGATATGAGTAAAGGCCTCTTTTACAGTTCAATAATAATTGTGTGAATACTCAGTGAGCAGTAGTGTAACTGTAATTGTGTATGACATTCAACTATCTCATGGAAAGGTTCGTATACTGGCCTATGTCATAAAGGCATCAATTTTTTGTTGTGCATGTGGAATAGCAATGGATTATACGGTGTCACATACATGATCTTATCACCACATTGCTTTCTGACATTCTTTTACATTCATTCAGAGACTTATCCAATTATTCTCTCCTATTGTACAAGAGAGCTGATTAGTCAATATCAGTGTCTGTAGAATGCATACGGGGGGGAATATATCAAGCAAGTTGGAATAATAACAGAAAGCCTTTTGCATGCATTGGAGACACATGAACAGAGAAGTAAAGGAATCATGAAAAATTATATGATGTACATTATATTAGTAAAGTAGGTAATCTCTGAACTGCTCCTCTTTGTCCTAATAACTCCATACCATATCCACAATATATATATGTATTAGCTGATACAAGCTGGGCAGCATTGAGACACTGTGTGTACATGTGACAATGGGGTAAATGAGGCAGGCTGGGGACCTGTGGAAGACATACAGTCATTGGTCTCTGCAGCATTTTATATGTTTGATATCTCTTTGATAAAGCACCCTGTGCGTGAAACATGTCAGAGTACATGTCAGGATTTTGTCTGTATGTTCTTTTAACTTAATACATTTTTGAACATTTTCTACTTGTCCTATGTTACATTGGGGTAGCTGTGCCCCAGTTCCTGTATGGATCTTCAAGTATGCTGATTATTCACCTGGTGGCACGCCCTGCTGGAAACACTGCATGAAGGCTTGTATTTATTTTTACTATTACGCTGCCATCCGGTGCCTTCTGAGCAAAGCTTTTTCACTCAGCTGAGGATTCATGCTGCATTGAAGCTATTAAGAGTCCTTACGGTGACTGCTCCTGTCTCTATACGTTACACCTACCTTTGGGAACCCCGAGATGAATCCGCCCCTTTGAGAAGGGATTGTATGCTCACCGGAGTCTTCAGACGTCTGCCCGGCGGCTTCTCCTGCGCTGATGCCCCGACGCTTGTTTCCGGGATCACCCGAGTGAGGTTACCTGATTTGCGGTGGTCTGTTGTCTGCCTGAGCTGCTGAGAGCCCACTGAGGATTGCACATCCGCCGGAGATCTTGGACGCCTGCCCGGTGACTTCTCCCATGTTGGCACTGTGATATCTGCCTCTGGGACCCCCCGAGTGAAAGCGCTTGCTCCGCAGTGGTTCGTGTTGTACCCGAGCTGCCAAATACCTGCTTGGTGGTCCGTGAGTAATCATTTGTAACATCATTGTGCTGAAGGTGATGAGCCAGTTGTATTACAGCCACATTGTTTCATTTTATCAGGGATAAGACTTACAAGCTTATTCTGGACTCATTTATCACATTGACTGTGTTTCTTAGCTCTATACCCCTTTTACAGTTTTTTGAGCACTGGATCAAGGGGCTATTTATAGTCCATTATCACATACATGCTCATTCAAGGTTGAGTATGGGTCGCCGAAGGACATAGATGGCTTCAGATTCCTGTAGACCATCGGGTTTTGGATATGACTGGGGGGGGGGGGGTCTTTTTATGGTTAGTTATGGTTCCTTTGGAGTGCAAATTTGTAATAGTTTCAGGGGAGGGGTTAACTCCTTGTATGCTATATCAGTTAGTAAGACATTGCATGACAATGCCTTACTTGCCTTCATGGCTAGCATTGGTTAGGTCATTAGGATAAATTGAGGTATCAGGATGATAAACCCCTTTGTTACGTAACTATAGATGGGCAACATTGTCAGCGGGATTCAAATTCGCCACAGATTGGCAAGTTCCTTTCTGCTGTGAAAATCCGCGGATCAGTCTCAGAAAGGCAAATTTGTGTTTTTTTTTGTTTTTTTTGTACTATTGACAAAAGTCCGAGCAGATACAGCGTAATCCTTCATTGAATCCAATCCGGTAGGATTGGAGGAGGAAGAGGAAAATATATTTATTTAGTCATCTATTGAGAAACTTTCCGGTTTGCACTTTTGTGCTCAAATGTTTGTTCAACTTTTGGTGAAGATGGATAAATTTAGCCATAGTTTTTTTTCTGTGTTAAAAATGAGATTAAAAACACCAAGGTCACATGACTGATGTAATATACGTAAGCATATACAATGTAAATGTGCAAATTGCGATGGTGTACTAAAATAATACCCTCTCAGGCATATCCTCGCCCAAGTACCAGAAAGCGAACGAGAGTACATGAAAAGGGTTTGAGAGACCACTTAACTAATTAAAGTCTGTTGCAATTTAAGATTTTTGTATATTCATTTCTACATACATGTATGCAGAGAAAATAAACACATTGACGTTAGTTAAGCAGTAATGGGTAATGAGAGAATATTTCCTGGACGTTAATGACATGCTAAAGAATGGAGAGCAAAACATTGAATCTTTAAACTAACCAGTCAGTAACGGACAGGAAATGCCCTCTTCAGAGGTCATAGGTGGCGTTATAAATCAAGTGAAAATTAACAAAATCTGCAGCTTCTTTATACATACATTTCAAGCCTTGTTTATGTTTCATAAATACAAACTTTTATGACAAGTTTGTATTATATTAATGATTGCCTTTTTTTGTTGTTGCAAGAATAGTACATATTCTCGTGGGTTTTTGTAAATGCCAGAACATTATTTTTTATGAAGCGTGTTCACAAGCTTTTTAACCATATTACAATGGGAGATTCGTGTTCCTTAAAAGTAATCAGGAAACCATGAAAACAGGAGTATGGAGCAGGACTCTGTGGGGTCTATTGTATTAAGCAACCAAAAGGTTGATGCAAAGAGCCATTTTGAACATATACACATGCTGTACCTTGCCAGGTCAATGGGGCCGATTCACTAAGCTACGTTAATTAGCGCTGAAATGGTTACATCGCTCGGGCGAAAAAGGGTGAAGCCATAAGCGCTATTCACTAAGGCTGTTTGGCGCGTTTTCGGCCTGCCTTGCCCAAAAGGGCCATATCGCGCGATCACCTTCTTCCCCCCCTGATATCGTGCTTAAAGTTAGATAGAACCATAACTATTATAAACAAAGCAGCCTGTAAGAACGGCATGGAGACGCTGTGTCTCAATGCACGGCTTTTACAGGCGATCGTGCTGTACAAATATGATTTTTAATACTAGTGTACATGAGCAGGGGGTCTCCTGAGCTGAACCGCATTGGTTTCAGGTCCGGGGACCCCCTACTTCAGGAGATATAGGTCCCGTTATGGGGTGCCGGTATCCCCTGCAGAATGTAAATGTCCCGGTCACGTGACGCGGGAGCTTTACAAGTGCAGGGGATACCGGCACCCCATAAAGTGGCCTATATCTCCTGAAGTAGGGGGCGCCTTGACCTGAAACCAATGCGGTTCAGCTCAGGAGACCCCCTGCATATCTACACTAGTATTAAAACACCAATACCAATAAATAATAATTCATTACCGTAGCGGATAGCCGCTATGGTAATGAAGCTGCATTAAAGTACATTTTAATAATAGTGTGCGGGTGCAGGGGGTCCCCTGAGCTGAACCGTATTGATTAATGGCTCAGGGACCCCCTGCTTCCCGAGTTACAGGCCCCGGTATGGGGCATCGGTGCCAGTGTCGGTGCCATCTTTATAGCGTCCAAGATGCGACGTGGGCTCTATAAAGATGGTGGCAACACTGGCATCTGATGCCCCTTTCCGGGGCCTGTAACTTGGGAATGAATCTACATTTCATTTTTTCAAATTTTTATTTAAAGGCTGTTTGCTATAGATTATTTCATTGGCTTATTTTTGGAAGCTAGATTTAGTTTAATGGTTACTTTGACATAGATTATTTTTCACAATGGTTTGTTTTTAGGATTTGAAGTGTGTAATTGAATTGGATTGTAATTGATTGGAGATTGGATTAATTGATGGTAATTTAATTGTGTTGAGATGCTTTGTTTTTCTTTAATGATTGTATTTGTATCTTGTTTGGAATAGTGTATTTGATTTGGAGCATTGGTTGGCATAGTATACATGATGCACAGATTAATTGTATCATGTACACATTGTCAAATTGAGTGTTTTTATTTGGATTTCTTAGATATTGATTTTGATTGGGGCTGTTCGATATTGGGAGAGATTTGTATTTCGGCATGTACAGTATATCCTTAACCATTTTTTTGTATATTGGTTAATCATGAATATACAGTATATATACTGCATACCAGCACTCACTGCACACACTCCCAGCACACACTCTCACTGCACACACTCTCACTGCACACTGCACACTGCACACACTCCCAGCACTCACTGCACACACTCTCACTGCACACTGCTCACAGCACACACTCTCACTGCACACTGCACACTGCACACACTCTCACTGCACACTGCACACACTACCAGCACTCACTGCACACTGCACACACTCTCACTGCACACACTACCAGCACTCACTGCACACTGCAAACACTCTCACTGCACACTGCACACTCTCACTGCACACTGCACACTGCACACTGCACACTGCACACTGCACACACTCCCAGCCCTCACTGCACACACTCCCAGCACTCACTGGACACACTCTCACTGCACACACTCTCACTGCACACACTCTCACTGCGCACACTCCCAGCACTCACTGCATACTGCTCACAGCACACACTCTCACTGCACACTACACACTGCACACACTCTCACTGCACACTGCTCACAGCACACACTCTCACTGCACACTGCACACACTCTCACTGCACACTGCACACACTACCAGCACTCACTGCACACTGCACACACTCTCACTGCACACACTACCAGCACTCACTGCACACTGCACACACTCTCACTGCACACTGCACACTCTCACTGCACACTGCACACTGCACACTGCACACTGCACACACTCCCATCACTCACTGCACACACTCCCAGCACTCACTGCTCACACTCTCACTGCACACACTCTCACTGCACACACTCTCACTGCACACACTCCCAGCACTCACTGCATACTGCTCACAGCACACACTCTCACTGCACACTACACACTGCACACACTCTCACTGCACACACTGCACACACTCCCAGCACTCACTGCACACTGCTCACAGCACACACTCTCACTGCACACTACACACTGCACACACTCTCACTGCACACACTACAAGCACTCACTGCACACTGCAAACACTCCCAGCACTCACTGCACACTGCTCACTGCACACTCACAGCACATGGCACACTCACAGCACACTCTCACAGCACACTCTCACAGCACACAGCACTCAAAGCACACAGCACTCACAGCACACTCTCACAGTACACAGCACTCACCACTCAAAGCACTCACAGCACACTCTCACAGCACTCACAGCACTCACAGCACACTCTCACAGCACTCAGAGAACACTACACTGCACAGCACAGCACACTCACACCACACCTCCCACTCCCCTCCCTACCTTTGGTGTCAGCTGCTGAGATTGGAGCGGAGCTGGCATCAGGAGGAGGGGGGGGGTGTCGGGAGGAGGGGGGGTGTCGAGAGGAGGGGGGGTGTCGAGAGGAGGGGGTGGTGGTGTGGATGCCAGTAGGGGGGTGAGTGAGGAGCAGGCTGGGACTCGGAGGGCCGCGTGGGCTAGGCCCAAAACTGATTATGCCACGGAGGGCCGGTAGGTGTGGGGGCCTCGTGGGGGAGGAAGTGGATGCCGGTGGAGGGGGATGGATGCCGGTGGTGGGTGGTAAGGAGCAGGTTGCGGCTGAACTCGGAGGGCTGCTACTGGGGGATGTGTAGGACTTCCGGCCACCTCTTCCTTCCTTCCCTCCTTACTCCCTCCCTCCCGATCGGGCGCCACGGTGGCCATTTTTAAAAAAAATTAGCGCGACCCCGGTTCTAGCGCTATAACGGGGTTGAGCTGTATATATATACATACATGATGAAGCCACTGTACAAATAAATGGGTGAAGGGTGGGTTGGGTCAGGGTGGCTTAACCCCTTAATGACTGTAGTGGTAAATAACCGCTAAGGTTATTAAGGGGTTAGGGGACATTAGTTTGGCTCTTTTCCTTCTTGTGTATATTTTTCAGCACCCCAGTGTATGGACGGTGAGGAAGATGAGGATGGCCTTCATCGTGGGTGCCGGACAAGGGTGAGTACAAAATGTATTTATTGTATTTATTGTGATTAATGTATATTTAATGGGCAAATGCATTATTATCCATATGTGGATAATAGTAATTTTGCCCATTACTGTAGTGTATGTGTTAGGGGGCGGGGGTATTTTTTATAGTATTGTTTATTTTTTGGGGGCACACCATTGGTACCGCAGGCCCGCAGACGGCCACGGGGACCCCCGGACACCCGCGGGGACCCCCGGACACCCGGCGACCCCTGGGGACCCCCGTAGTCCCACGGGGACCACTCGGGGACCCCCGAGGGATCAGCCAGGGATGTCCGCGGGCCTCTTGTATGGATGGTGTGCCTGCAAAAAAGTAAAAAAAGATATTTTCTAAGTCCAGCACCTTTTGCGCCTGCCTTTAGCTGGCGCGTTTGTTAGGCGTGTTTTTTAAGGCCGATTCACTTAGCGCTGCTTAGTGAATCTCCTGTACTGTCAAAAAGCAGCGCAATAGCCTGATCATGCGCATTTTGCGCCGAGGGCTGAAAAAAGCCCTTTTAAGAGCGATAAAGCGCAGTTATCACTGCATAGTGAATCTCACTGCAGCCTTATCGGTCTTAAAGGGTACTTTGCGCTCTTAAAGCCACTTAACGGAGCTTAGTGAATCGGCCCCAATGTGTTGTTATCTCTTATTTTACTACACTAGCAACAACCTTCAATTTGGGAGTGGTTATATGAAACAAAACAAGGAGTATTGTTATGTAATGCCCACAGGATAATGGCATTTATTGAGGTCTTATTATTCTCTGTTCCTCGTGGGTCCCCAAAAATTGCCAGGTCTGAGACGGTCCATTTGGCATGCCTCATAAAACGAATGTGTCGAGCCACTTTGCATGTATTTAGATTGCTGGAGTTATTGGAGGAGTTAGAGAATTAATGTATTTAGATTGCTGGAGTTACTCAGTTATTGGAGGAGTTAGAGAATGTTACAATGGGAGATGTAATAAATTCTGAGCTTGGATCATCATTTTTCTTTAGTGTTATTTTCTTTACTTACTCTACACCACGGGTGCCCAATATTTTCCAGCTGCGCTCCCTGCCTGCTTCCCTCCCTGCTCGCGCCCCCCTCCCCTTACTTCTCTCCGGCGTCAAATGAAGCTGCGGGGACACGTGACGCCACTTTGCCATGCCAACGTGATGTAACATGACCCTGTGGCGGCATTTGACGCCACGTTGCCATGGTGATGCGTCGCCGAAGAGAAGGTAAGTGAAGTTGCAGAGGCCTCACGCGATCCCCCGGCATTAATATAAATGCCTTGGAGGAAGTGTGCGGCGCCTCTGCAACCTCACGCGCACCCTGAACAATCTTGGGGCACCCCCCCCCCCAGTTTACACACCGCTGCTCTACACCACAAATATCTGCCTATTCTGAGATGGTGTAAAAATATTTTTTTTTAAAGATCTGAGTCACTTATCAGTTATTTATAAATCGACCCCCTACAAGTTGATGGATGTACTTCTATGGTAACTGTTCCTGTGGAATTAAAGATGCAACCCCAAAATATATATATTTATATATTTTTTGTTTAAAGAAAAACGCATTACATTTTATTTCAAACAAACAACAAAAAAAATGACCCTTTATTACAGGGATCAGCGGCGTCTACTGTAAGTGCACTCCCTTAAAAGTAGAGATCAGCAAACTTTTTGATAAAGTTCAAATCCGTGGGGAAAATGGCAAAATTGAGCTTAGACGTAAATTTTACTAACCGAAAGCGAAAATTCACTTAAAAACTAATTTGAAAAAGAACAGCCTTGCAGCCAAAAAACAGCGATATAGAGATTTAGGCGCAATTGCATTTTTTTGTGAGTGTTATTTTTTATAACAAAAAAGGTTTTAACAAACTTTCACGGGTTTGCAAAGAAATAGAAAAGTTTGCAGGCCGAACATTGATACATTCGCCCATCAGTTCTTAAACACCTAGAGATGCCTGTAGATGTGTTTAGCAAAGTAAACTGGTATTACTTCCGAGCTGCCCCGTTTCTCTAATAAAAATAAAACGATAGGAGAGAAATTAAGCGTTAAATTGACTGAATTTGCTTTATTTTTGGGCAATGTCACTTTTCATCAAGTTGTGTAGCACGTTGCTCCATATTTTGTGACAAAGAACTCAATGATTGATGAAATGGTCAAGGAAGGGCACGCAAAGTGAATAAATAAACTAATCATTCACATGTTTCCTGTCTCCGTGAATAATGAGTAGCAGCAAACGCAATGAAGAAATATACGTAAAACGTGTGATAAACGCTCTACAAAATAAAGCACGTTGCCTCACAAGAAAGAAAAAGGGTCACAGTCACATAATAAATGCCACAGATATAGTGTAAATTACAGTATAAAGTGATATGTGTGAATATATATGTATTAAAAAAAAGAAATATATATATATGCAGTGTATATATATATATACATATATATTTTATATATATAAAAGCTTTTGCTTTTTTTATACTTTTTCTGGCCAGACATTTTGTAATTTATCGATGAGAGTAAATTTATTTTTTAATTTCATTATTATTATTGTTACATAACTTTACAGGACGGCAAACAGGTTCTTTAAATTTACTTTCTTTCATATACACTCTAATAATATTAAATGAGTGTATGCTAAGTTCTATCTGCATGGTTTCGTTTTATAACACCATGTCATTGCTGTACAGATAAAAAAAGACAACACCATGAGAATTAACTAAAAGCCACAAAAATCCAGTGACTTTCCTATTTGTATTACCTCTTGGTTGTGTAAAAATGACCTCAACCGTGCAATGTTAACGTGAAATAAAATGTTGGAAGAAAAATGTGTAGTGTTTATTTTTGACAATTCTGCCTGGGTTTAGTTATTTCTAATCTTTGCTGATTTCCCAGAGAAACTACTTAAAGCAGAATGTGATGCTGGCCTGTTCACATCATCTGGAAATATAAACTGAGGTCAAGAAAGCCACAACATCTGGAACGTGAGAAAAAGGTTTTGCTGTGAAGTAGTTAATGAACTCTGAAAATAAAGTCCCAGACTTCTCTAATTTGTTTAGGCTTCAAAGCAGAGTTGAGAGTTTAAAAATTCTGTTATGTTTCTATTTAGAAGTGTCTGTTGGGACACTGCTCCAGATCCTAAAATAGATGCTTAACCTTTTCCCTGCCGTAGGTACCAAAGAGCCCCTGGACCTCCTGCATTTGCGGTCATGTGATTGCTCCAAGATTGATCACATGACCCCCAGCTATTGCAAATAGAAGCAGAGAGGGCTCAACTACCGTTTTGATCAGGTCGGCGGCATCATTGAAGAGGTCTGCCGGGTCATCCTCTAGAAAACAAATATTTTTGCCATAACATACTTGGTACATCAAAATGGCCTCTGATGTGGACTGTGCCATACCATGTACATCATACGGGCAGTCTAAAGGTTAATAATAATAATAATAATTAACCGCTGAGGTAATGAAGGGGTTAAGTCCACCCGTAACCCCAACGCAAGGCCTAAACACACACCAAAGGCCAAATACCACCTTCAGCCACCCCCGCTACCCACAATAAGCATGGCACTGTTGGTTAACCCCCTGATTGGCTTAGCGGTTAGCCGCTAAGGTACTGAAGTTGCCTGTAAATGCATTTTTCATGCATCTGATTCATGCCAGGGGTCTCCGGTGCGGGTATTTATGTGTATCAGCTCTGGAGACCCCCGGCATCAATGCGATGCAGGAAAAATGCATTTTTTTTCCTAAGTGCCGTCTCGCTGCTTATCGGCAGCTTCTCATCACATTCTTGCCAACTTTTATATGGCGGGACGATTTGGAGAGGCATACTCAATTCTAGAGCTGCGATCAGACTCGATAAGCTGATGGGGGCTACGCGTGGCTTATCGCCGCGCATTTGCCGATTTTTTTTTCCGGCAAAAAAAATGTGACGAAAGCGTCTCTTATCGGCGACTTATCGCTGCTCACTGAATAGCAGTAGGCTTTTTTGGCGACAAGTTGGTGATAAATGGCTTACTGCATAGGCCCCTATGTTTGCATGAGTGACATTAATAGCAATGTAGTATAGCTGTGCCACAGTGTTGAGACTGGTGATAAGTCTGTCAGTCAATCAATTTGCCTTTTGTCTTCTTACATTTCCTACTGACTTCCTTTTCACAATTGACATTTATTTCTGTCGAGAAGAAAAATATTGTCTGTTTGCACAAATTATATGCTTATACTGTAGCTATTAATGTTTTTTAGGGAAGTCATGTGCTGCCTCAGGGAGGATCGGATTCAGATACTTGCATTTTTAAGTTGCATAAAAAATTATTCAGAAACAATTTGGGATGTCCAAAAAGGGATGTCCCCCAAAAGAAAATCACTTTTATGCGCACCACTACAGTATGTTTAAAAAAAGTAGCTTTTAAGGAAATATATTAAAACTGCAACCAAAAATGAGTACAAAAATTATTAATAATATCAAATGTTGAGAGATACAGATACCATAATATTGACTAAATTAGCAATGGAAAATAGCAATATAGAGCTATAATAGCTAGGATTTAGTGAAATTAGGTAAGGTCTTGTAAATATATACAGTACTTTTCTCATGGATAGATTGTCCAATAATATCACCCAATTGGGTCTAAAGTAAAGGCCAGGCACATAATATATAGCAAACCAGACCATACACCCCTGAGGAAGTGACGACAATCACGAAACGCATTGGGTAAGAGGTTAACCCCTCTCATCAGCTGATCCAGAATTTCGTGCGCACAACCCGGCTCACACACTACAAGCCAAGCAGTGACGCCAATTGCAGCTCCAATCTGAGTCATCAGACGGCACCAGGTCATCCATGGATATCTGCGCAGCATAGGCGTTCTGGAGAGGAGCACATGCTCTTTAAGTGGACATATTCCTGATGTGCCCGATTTTGCCTTACTTGGTGTGAGTAGGGCTACAATTTTATCCAATTGAGGAGCACCAGCATCTTTGTGATCCAGAATACTGATTATTATATTTGATCTATTTTTAGATTTTATTAAATTGTATTTTCCACCAGTTTACTAGCATTTATGTGATATATGTTTGTTAGTCTAGTGTGGTCAGTCTAGTTTGTATATGTTATGTGTTGTTGTCCATATTTTGTTAGTTATTAGTAGTCTAGCAGTATACACTATGATTTCTCTGTTTGATTATCTTCACATGTCCTGATGTAATCTTGTGGCCATCAGAGGTTTATCCGGATCTACCTGACTGGACTCTAATACATGTTTGATCCATATTTGCCAATCCTTGTTTTCTGGACTTTTAATTAACCTTGAGATGCCGGAAGTCATTTATTGTTTGTTACTACCTTTATACATACCTAACCATTGGGATATTTATCAGTTTTCCCATATAAGGTTCACCATTCCACTATCATCTGGTTTTTCTATAAATTATGTGCCTGGCATATACTTTAGACCCAATTGGGTGATATTATTGGACAATCTATCCATGAGGAAAGTGTATATTTACAAGACTTCTTACCTCATTTCACTCTATCCTAGCTATTATAGCTCTATATAGTTATTTTCCTGGTTAGAGTGCACATTATTCACACACAATGGTTTATCCTAAGTGCTAATTTAGCCAAAATGATGGTATCTGCATCTCTCAACATTTGATATTATCAACAATTTTTGTACTAATTGTAGATATTTTTGGTTCTAGTTTTAATATATTTCATTAAAAGATACTTTTTAACATAGTGGTGTGCATATAAGTGAATTTCTCTTGGGGGACATCCATTTTTGCCCTCCAATCTGTTTCTCATATATTATCATAATCACACATTGCACCTACGTCACCTACACTATTCTTTTACATTTATTATATTTGTGGCAACAAGTAGATCAATTTTATCTTCTGTTTTCTGTATAAAAAATGATAACAAAGGTAAAATTAATCAGCACAATATGACATTTTATATGGTATTATTAGACCCATATAAAACTTTATTTTTATTTAAACTTATTAACTTTAATGCAATATAAATAAATAATGATTGTGACGGTAGGGGGTAAGCAGGCTATACAATAACGGTTAAGCCCTCTGGTTACCCCTGGAACCGTGGGGTCCCTGGTAGCACAATAAGCCAGGGACCAGGGATAATACATGTGGAAAATAAAGTGACCCCTGCTTTTTTCTGTTTTCATGTTCTCTTCGTCCTAGAACTGTGAGATTTCTTGTGTGTCAGTTTTAGGTCGGATATTTGCGTAAGATTAAAATTATTTTGTTTGCAGGAATTCGGGGATCGGAGCTACCGGTAGTACCTTAATTCTACCCGGCGAGGAGGCATGATTTGCAGGTAAGCGAGTGGAATTACACAGGGACTGCCCCGTGTCCCCCAGACTCCTGTATTTCGAGCCCAAATATTCCCAATCCATTTTCAGTATAAGTATAAGATTCCCCAAAGTATATTTTTTATTAAAGTGTACTTTATAATGTTTTACATTTACTATAAGGCTCTATGCAGTCCGCCAGGGCATATGTTTAAGGTGCCAGCAAGTCTGCATAGAGTCCGTAGTTCAAAGGGGAGACAGGATGTTGAGAGGTGTTGAGGTGCCAAGTGGCAAGGGCAGGACAGAGTATTGAGACCGGAGAATAGAGACCCCCTGCGGGGAGGACTCTCTTGTCTGTGAGACTAAGTGGAGCTTGCCCAGTTGGTGGCAATGGGTTGACCATGGGAAGCGTCAGAATGTCGGCGCGTTTCCCATTGGTCGATCCATATGTCCCGCCCACGAGGCATCCCAAGCCGGCTTGACACACCCCCTCCTCTGACATCAGCCCAGAGACAAGCCCCTGTTTCTATTGGCTGGTGGGGAGGAATTCCCCCGCTCTGATTGGTCAATCCTCCTTCCTCCATGCTGAACATAGCTCAGCGGAGGGAATGTAAGGAGAAGACCCAGTCAGAGAACCAGACAATTTGGTGGCTTGAGTCAAAACTAGGGCAGGCTTTTCAAAGTTGCTGTGTCCCAAAAAACAGAGCAACCGGCATCGCTTTGAAGCTAGGAAAGTCTGCCCTGCAGAGAGTAAATCAGATGCGATGACAAGTTCTCATCTGAGATTGTAGCGGTTGCGGTCAGGAGTTCCTGCCGAAAACAGGTCCAGGAGTATCGGGACTAGGTCCCGGTTAGGAGTTTCTGTGGAATCTCGGTCCAGGATGTCCGGAACAAGGTTCCGATCAGGGTAAGCCCTTGCAAGTGTGCGCCCATCACTTAGGAAAGGCTAGATCTCATACCCCAGACCCCAGTAAGTGTGTATATTCCTGTATTTTGTGTTTTGTTGTAGTTCCAAGGTTTTATCCAAATAAACCCCAGTTTAATTCACTGCCCTGTTTTGTCTATTGACTGATCCCAGAAATATAAATGTGTTAAAGGACCTGGTCTACCGTGACAATGATATACAGTGTTTGAAGAGTTAAGAAACGATACCAATGGTTACATTCAGATTATCATCATGTTAAGAGAAATATACTCTAAAGCTCTATATGAGAGTAAATTTAAACATTACACTAACTGTTATCCAAGTTAATATTCTGTCAAAAACAAGATTCTACACTGAGAAATGACATTTTATGCCACATAGGGGGAGATTTATCTAAGTTTAATAGATGTAATTGTAACACTGTCACGGTGTGCTCACCACAAACAAGGCGGGACCACGGGGCTGAGGTGGGAATGGATAGAAACGCCACCCACAGCCACGAGGGTGCGTTTGGAGTGTAGGTTGATAAAGGTAGCCGTGTCAGGGTTGGAGAGGTATGGATCATTACAGGTACTATTAGCCGAGGTTTGGGTTTGGAGAGGTTAGAATGGTTGTTGTCCGAGTGCCGAGGTCAGGGTTGGAGAGGTGTGGATTGTCGTAGATAGCCGGGGTCAGGAGTACAGAAGGGCGGATTCCAAAAGCGAAGCTGTGTCGGTACACAGAGCGAGGAACAGCAAGACACGGCAAGACTGTGGAGGCAGAGAAGAGGTAAACACACCGCAACTATGATTATGCTCAGCCAATGTGCCAGTGGCACAGCTGAGCATATATGAGAAGAGGCACCAATGAGAGGAGAGGCGGAGCGGAGGCGCGTCCTCAGCGCAAGTGGAGATTGGGTAGTGGTGCAGGAGACAGGTGCTGGCTAAAATGTTTGATGAGGTAGTTGACGCGAAGCTTGTGTGCGGTGTGCATGCATCACATGCGTGCGCTGCACGCCAACGCTGATCATGCACAAGCGCAACCTGGAGGTGGCACCCTCCACCTCCGTCCTAGGCAGAGAACCAGATGCGTGCCTGCACGCAGTGCTAGTGAGGGCAGACGCGGGTCCCGAAGACGTGCCACAGGGAGTGGGGGCCGTGGTGTTAGACGGAGGTAAGGCGGGAGCACGCCTGAGGCGGCGTGACTCCCAGATCCTTACAAACACATAGTTACATATACTGTACTCCCTGTTTACAATGCATACCCACTCAGTAACCTTTCTTATGAATAAAGAAAATCCATTCATACAGTCTCTACAAGAAACACAGTTATCGATTACAATTAGCAAAACTAATTGTCTTTGATTTTTCCTGGACATCAAATAAGTGTATTAAAATTATGTTAAGCTTTATTGCATGAATGTGCCTTCCCTAGTATGCAAAATGACCTTTACCTGGACAGTTATTGGTTGAATAGCTTTTTCTGTAATAGGGTATTATTGACTGTCACCAAAGAACATGCTCATAGTAATGTTGTACTTCACCTTAGGTGTATTCATACAGTAAAAGGATAGAAGGATACCAAGAAAAGAGCGTAAGAAATGTGGAAAGACAAAAAGTATGTGAAGACTCTTTGCAGGAATTAGCGAAGCTCCGATAACCGTTTTTGGAGCACGATCTGCGTTAAATCAATAGCACTTAACGTGGATCGAGTTCCAATACCGTGATAAAGAGCTTTCCTAATCCTTCAATTTGTACCTTAATGTATGTCTTGTGCGTTTAAAAAAAATAATCATGTATATATCAATAAAATAAATGCAGTTGTAGTATATGCAGACTTATTGCAAATCTCAAATGGTATACACATATAGGGGCCTATGTTAGTAGCCTTCATAAAAAAAATCACCTTGCCGTTTAATCTGCCAGTTTTTTGAGCGTTGCTATCACGGTACACTTAGTCCTCGCTATCCAACGTTTTACTTTACAATGAATGGAATATCCAACTCTTTACAATGCAACCCTATGGGTTGTTTTTCAACGTCGTAATGCGTTATCCGATGCCTGAATGCATTATCCAGCGCTCACCGCCAATGATTAACATGGGACTCACTTTACAACGGTTTCACTATCCAACGCTACTTCCAGAACGGATTCCGTTTGATAACCGAGGACTGCATGTATTCAGAAAGCCTCGAATACCTGTGATAGCAAATTTCCCAAAACTGGCGAGTAGCTGACGGCGTGATGATCGCCTCTCTCAAAAGGACAAATCCAGCGATTTGTTTTAGCTGCAGAGAGAGCCGCCTCCCTGTGCAAATCTCGGCCGAAATGTATGTTTTTTAATAAAAAATGTATTACTAGTGTAGAAGAGCAGGAGGTCTCCAGGGCAGAACCGCATTGATTTTAGGTCCGGGGACCCCCTGGTTCCTGAGATACAGGCCCCGTTATGGGGTGCCAGTATCTCCTATGCATTTTATTCCCACGGTCACGTGACGGTGGGATTTAAATGCATAGGAGATACCGGAAACCATATTGGGGCCTGTACAGCTCTGGAGACCCTCGGCATAAATCTGATGAAGAAAAAATGCATTTTTTTTTCAAGTCCTCTCTCACCGCCTTATCGGCAGGTTCTTACCACTTTCACAGCAAGTTTTCCTGGCAGGAGGATTTTGAGAGGAAATCGCCACTCTAGAGCCTCGATTATCCCCGGTATCCTACTCAAGGCTACTAGAATTGCACAACTGTGAGAAACTGCCGATTGCTTTTGAAAAAAAAAATGCAGAATAGGTATTTATCGGCCACTTATCGAGGCTTACTGAATAGCAGTAGGCCTTTTTGGCGAAAAGGCCTCGATAAGTGCCTTATCAAGGCTTATAGCATAGGTCCCATAGTATGCAATGCCTTTTCATAGCAATACATAAATGTACTTCAGAAATCTTTTGGTAGTTACAGTACTTAAGCCAAGAAAACTAGGCAATATTTTAATGTTTTACAAAGAAATATATATATATATATCTCCACATATAAGCTAAATACAATTACAATGTAGCTCAGCATATCTTATTTTTCCATGTCTGAGTAACACAATGAAGAAACCAGCACCACCTTCGTATCAGAAACCATAGGGTCTCAGGAGCTGAAATTAACAAGGTTCTGTTCCGTATACATTCTCACAACCCAGGGGGAGCATATTGAAGAAAAGCAACAACAAGAAAACAATCTAAGTGCAGACAATAAAGTTCGTAAACTGCCAGGAAGTGCCCCCCCCCGGAGTTATCACTGGAAGCCTTACCGGAAATGACGTGATGCGTCGGAGATCGCGACGGAGCCCAGTTACCAACGCTGCAGAGACGGCTGAACACTGTTGTCTACCAGACACAGAACGGAGACGGCGGGGTGAGCTTCGGCAGTATCTGATCCATACTCCATTCACTGAAGAGTAATATATGCTGTTTTAATACTTTTTTTTATTGTAAGTGCACAATTTTAAGCATCTTTATAAAGTAATACCTTTGTACCATTGATCTGTCCTTATATCTCACCACTACAATGATATCTGGGTTGGAGTGCATCTACGCCTGTGTTTAGAAGATTGAACACATTCCAGTTACCTGTTGTTGCCCATACACTACTGCAATCCTGTGAGTAGGCTGCACATACGAGCCAAGACATCCAGTGAATTAACTCACATTGAACTTTATTGTCTGCACTTAGATTGTTTTCTTGTTGTTGCTTTTCTTCTATATGCTCCCCCTGGGTTGTGAGAATACATATCGACCTTCTGGGACCAGTGAAGACAGTCCCTTCCAGAGGGTTTGAGCAGGGAGTTGCAACTTTTATATTAATCACTTCATTTGGCATTAATTGAGTCACCAAAGTCACAGATATTATATTGTTTATATATTCTTTTCACTTTATTATTAGTGATCATAGGTAGTGTTTAGCGCTTGTTTCTACACCATCACACTGTCACTTTTGTCTGTTCCGTATACATTTTGCTCCCCTCTCCCCCTCCCCGCCCCATGGAAAAAATAGAGGGGTGGGACATTTCTGTAGGGGAAACTGCATCTTAATGTATGGCAAAAACGTATTACTGTACAAGTACATATTTGAGTGCATTTCCTTTCAACGCTAATATATGTTTCTGTATGGGACTGTACCCTTATATCCGGGAAGTACAAAATTTATGCTGATGTGGAGAAAAACTTTTCTTTAAACGGCCAAAAATTACAGCTGATGGCACAGGCACAAATCACTGACATTTACAGTGAGACCATTCACTTTTTTTTTTTAATATGAAATATCACCAGTAATTATTTTATAGTAATTACCTCACCCTCGTTATTGTGCTTTTAGAATATTGTTTTAAGCTTAGGTTACTTATATTTCACATAATACCAGGCATGCAGTCATGACTTCTTATCCAAATGAATCATAGCCTTTTGTAAACAGTGCTGTGATCTTATTTCCAATGGGACAGAAGTTGTAAAAGGCCTGGGATTTGCAATGGATTTACACATATACTGTTTCAGTTAAGTTACCAAGGACGACTTAACAGCCTTTTCCGCCAGTCTCCAAAACATTTGCCACCCAGCCTCTTCACACCAAATGTGTGGGTGGAAAGATTGCAAGAGATTCTTGAACTGTAAGTGGGAAGTCAGATTTACATTCTTTTAACAGTTAGTGGTGTTTGATTTAATGACCTTAGAATTTGAAAACTGATTCATACTTATCAAGTTCTGTTTTTAGTTTCCCTGAAAATGTATTCTCCTGGGGGGTGGTAATGAGAAGTTAAAAAATTATTCCCGGATTCAGCAAATCCCCGATGAACGTACTTGTGTAAATGTTTTTTTTTTTCTCTCACACATCTGAAATTAGCACCTAATGCTTGCTAAAGACTTGGTTGAAAACAAGACAGGTTTCTTCACCAACCTTCTCAGTTAAATTAAATAAATAGATTCCCATCCCATACATAAAAATTGCTGTTAAATCCTTTATCTTTTTAAAATCTGTTTTGTCACAGCTGTAGATTTTCTACTTTGACCTTTTCCTTTTCCCTGCTGAAGTACACACAACCTACCAGATACTGTCTAATGAATGGGACACCTCTAGTTCAGCTAATATTTGCCCCCCTTTGGGGAATGTTCATATGGTGCAAGCTAATGAGTAAAGAGAAGGATGCCTTTTATGTTGATATTTACCTTCTTTGTTGGCTCTCTACAGTAGCTGTAAGATATTTGCAGAAAAATAAAAATGTGAGCGGCATTGAGTGGTATTTTATGGTCCAGTGCATGAACTATGTCTTACCAGGCTAAGAAGAAATCTCTTCATGCACCATCAGTATGGACAGGAAACACTCCATGGAGTGAAGTAATGATCATACTGTATGTTGACTTCACTCATTGTGTCTGGTTGTTTTTAATGAGTCGAAAAAAGGCTATTTCTGGTTTTATTTAATCGGTACAAACCATTCTGTTTGGCCACATTTGATATAGCTGACGCACTTGAGAAAAATGTATTTGGAGCACTAAAGGTAACAATTGAATACTTGCATTTAGCATTACTCTGAATAAGGTTAGTAAATGTTTTTTTGTGCATCTTCCACAATCAATCAGTTGGCACACGGTAGAAGAAGAGAAAGAGTGAAATGTTGACTGAGTGAAAAATGACTGACAGAATAATACGCATTGCTGGAAGAGAGAAACCAAGAGAATCCAAGAATGGATATTTGGCTCATAGAGACATACTGTGTGTGAATATTCTAATGTATATCAAGGCAAAAAACAGGAAGCCTCCCAATGAATAACCATTAGAACTTGAAAATGTGGCTAGTTTCATAGAAGATAGCACTTACCTGTTTCCTTCTAAATAGAAAAACACAGCAGCCATGAAAATATAGTGTCAAATATTTCTTTTAAAACCATTATAAACAAAGCCAATATGAGAATAATCCTAGTTATAGTTGTGATTAGCCAAACACTCACATGCTTTAGTTAGAGAGTGGCTCGTAGATAATTCCGTCCATCAGAAGGGGAGCCTTCGGTGTGCGAGTCCACAGAGAATAGAAGCAATGAAAAAAATGGAAAAAATGTGGTGCACCACCAAATCAATAAAATAGAGAGGGTGACTACCACATTTTGGTGGTACTTTCTCCATTTTTTCATTGCTGGAATTGATGACTTCCAAAACTTGGTTCAACTGGAAAGGTAGGCCTGTAGCTATAAATGCAAAAATATCAAGACTGTGGGTCTAAATGATCTGTAGCCAGAGCAGAAGAATATATTATGGGAAATTAACTGCAGTTTAAATGTCGGTTGACAGGGTTTAAGCAAGAGAAGGTAAGTTGCTACAGTACATGTGTTATAATGGGAAAGAACACAGAACATAAATTACAATGTTCCAGTCTTCCTGTAAGGTACCACCTTCTTCCACCACCAGAATAAAGTGTTTGGTGGTGAGTGGTAAAGCTTTTGTGTGTTGGGTGAAGCCATTGCCAGAATGTTGCTTGTGTATGTTTATTTTCATATTCTTTATTTATAACCCTTTGTTTAAAAAAAAAGAATACATTTTAAAGTGAATAATGAAAAAAAAATTAAGAAAGAAATAATGTAATAGATGAAAGTACAACATTGATCAATGACGGTAAATAATGGGTGTTTGACATACTGGTTGAGATGTTTTGTCACAGCAGCAAAAGGACCTTGCTAGAAGGATGAATTGGAGAATGGTTCAGGGGAGTGGCAAGGAGGTCCTACCCCCTCTTGCACAAGGCAGTTTTAAAGAGACACTGCTACTTCCCATGATAGATGTTCTATACTCTCATTGAATATGCTTGAGGCAGCAATAAAGCCCATGTTTGGAGGTAGTACATGGTGTTGTCCTTTTATGCAAGAAGAGGTAGCTTTGCAGCCCAATAATGAACAGCAGGACATAATGGAATAATCTCCAAGGAAATAGATCGTGCTACAGACTCTGTTTGTTGGTACACTATGAAAAAGCAGTGCAGCACATACTTTGTATTCAAATATTTTCTTTTTGTAAATTATTTATTTATTATAAACAAGAGGAGCCAAATTATGCATGTGAATTTGCCGTTGCTGAGAGATTTGCAGTCTCAGTGCCAGAGACGGGTAAGTCTCTCATTAACATTAGGTAGGATATCAGTAAGCAGCTGTGTTGCAGTCCTTTTTGTCAACTTGCTGTAATCTAACTGTCCATATTTAGTGTGGCGTTATAAGGCAACCTAACTCCAATAGCAGCTAAATAGATGGAAGCTATGATTAAGACCAGAGTTGTTATACTGTAGCTATAGATATATGCATGAAAACTAGACAGTCATGTTATAAATGGATTTATTTTTCATGGGTCAGCCATTGGTTAGAGGGTGGGAGACAAACATTATGATTAGCTGGTAAGCTTTTGCAAAGAAGAAAAACTTGTTGAACTGCAGAGGCTGTTGACGACTGACCATGTAAATTTGACTAAAAGTCTGGCAGATTGGGCAGATAATTTTCAAAGATAATTCAATATTGTTAAGTGAAAGATAATCCAAATTGAGAAAATAAAAAAAAATATATATAGAAAATTATGGGATGTGTATTAAAAATAACAACCTATGAGAGATGCGTTATATGTTCAAATGCCACCTTGAGTTTCATCACAGGCACCTGTATGGACAATTAATTTTTTATCCCATGAAAAGCAAAAAGGAGAAGTTCTGGAGACACATGCATTTTCATTCAGTTTAGATGAAGGGACATTAGAAGTTGCTGTAACACGCTGCCCATCATCTCAGAAACTATTTTACGGCTCCAACTTCATCATAAGCATTAGTACCATTTGTATTTTGTTTGTCTAATCACCCAGGCTTGTAATGCACAATTAACAGTCTGCCGGGGTCTCCTAAAATGAATGTAAAAGAAAACACAATTGAAACAAGCAAATAATATCTCAGAAAATCCAAAGTCAAACCCAGGTGTTTTTAGAAGCAAAATCATAAACCAAAATGCAAAAATGTCAAATAACAAGGATTTAGGAATACACAAAAAAATAAGTAAATTAATACAATACCAAGGTATACTTAAGCAGAAGGTGAAGTCAAGTGGCATTTGCCTGACTCTGAAGTATGCCATGACAGTTCTTTCAGTTTTATTTTTCTTCATCTATCTAATAATTTAGGTATGTGCATAAACATATACAGTATGTATATATGTACTGTATATATTATCATCATCAGCTCTTGTCGCTCCTCTGCTGTATTAAGAACTCCTGAATAATCTTCCAGGTAATGCTGTTGCGAGTCTCTCTTTTCCATGTAGCTCCAACAAATTTTCCTGCTTTATACTTCCATCTTACTTTTCATTGTCGTTTTTTTTTTTTTATATCCCTTGTAATTCAGTAATGTACCATCTTTGTTAAACAATGGTCATTTCTTCTTGTGATGTCCGGGTCACTGCTATTTATATTTCTTCAGCTTTGTGATGATGTCACACACCTTTGATTGTTTTCGAACCCATTCATTCCTTTCCTGTTTCTTTGGGTAAAACTCAGCATTCATCTCTCCATACTTCTTTGGGTTGTCAGAAGTTTCTGAATTATCTTTGCATTTAGGGTCCAAGTTTCCCATCCATACCTTGGCACAGACAGAATACACTGGTCAAACACTTTACTTTTGAAGCACAGTGGAAGATTGTCTTGTTTCTTCCAAAGGTGATCCATCCTATTCTCCTATTGATTTCATTTGAAAGGCCCCCATTCATTGATACCTCCTTGCCAAGGTAGATATAGTCTTCAACTTCTTCTAGTTCTATTGTATTTCGTTTGATATTTATAGAGCTGAGACATTTGTTGAACATCACTTTGGTCGATTCATATGGAGGCCCAACGTCTTAATTGCCTTGATGTGTTCTCCGATTTGTTGCTGGACGTCTTTGGAACTTAAGGCAAAAATTGCAATGTCCTATTGAAATCTTGGTGACTCAAGTATTCGTCATTGATTTTGACCCTTTTTATTCCCAATTCAATGTCCTTGAACAATTCGTTAAGTGTTTATCCGAAATGCTTTAGTGACTCTCTATTGCAATCCTTTGCTGATCCTTACAAGCATTATATCTTCATGTAATTTAATGGTTGATACATATTTAATAATATAATTAATAGTTAAAAGATAAGTAGGTAATAATGTCCTGTCTTGACAGACAACAGTAGTATTGTCAAAACTAGTAGGTGTATTAAAAGAAATAAACCTCCAATTATTATACTCACCTCTTAATGAGTATTATTGAGCATATCACAATCTGTGGCAAATGCAGGTGGGTGGTGGAATGATGTGGGTTATCTCAAAAGAGAGAAGGAAAACACCATTGCGCAGATATGTAAGACAATCTTTATATAAAAATATTAGGCACAAGCCTTTAGAATGCACACTTACGATAAGGCCACTCTTTTAGTCGAATAACAGTAGTAAAAGCAAATTCTCTGTGTAGCGGCGATCTCACCGCTTCCTCGATGCCGATGGAGTCAGTTGTTGGATGCCGATTGGTGCCGATTCCGGAAGCAGCTGCCCAAAAACCTCGGTATCCTTGACTGCAGTTCCTTCTCCGATCTGATGCTTCCTCCCAAGGACACAACGCATTTCGCTTAGGCAAAAGCTTCATCAGGAGTCATATTACTAACCCACATCATGATATGTATAAATATATGTATATATATATATATACACATATATATATATGTATATATATATGTATATATATATGTATATATATATGCACCTTATGTTGGCTATTGGTTGATTTTTTTAAGAAAGTGGGATTCAACAATTAAAACTTTAAAAATGACTAATGCATTGGACCAGTGTGTTATTATTGGCATAAAGCTGAGTAGAATATCGTTCACCGAGAGACTATTAAGTGTAGACCCATTAAAAACTGGATTACCCTGTACTCATACTTGAGTGGTTGTGTACATTGATCTCTAATCCAGGTAATCAACATGGGCAATCAGATTTTAATCTAACCATGTAAGGTCAAGGTACAGAATCACTCTTCTCAAATATACATGATGACAACTGTTATTAATGCTGGTGTGAGCACTAGTAGCTGTCTAGTAGCTTAATGCATCACATATCTTAAATTAAACTGTTCCACATACATGGGGAACTTCCAAAAGAATGTAAGTACAATCATTTATGGAATATCTACACTTTATTTGGAAGTACATCTCCAATGTACACATATGTATGTTTAGAACATTAATTATGTAAAAACAACGCAATTCATTTATACATTTATATAGAAAATGCTAAAATGTATTAGAGCACATATATATAAAATACATTTTTGCACATATTTAAAAACACTTAGGCGACACATTCTTCATCCAATCCCTTGGACTCTATGTCATATAGAAAAGTGAAGAAATAAAGACATGAGAGCAGGGAATAGTCCTTAACATAATATTACCGTATTGGCCTGAAAATAGTGCTATGTTTTTTTCCTAAAAATGTCCTTCCGAAAAACTTGTATTATAAGCGTAGCCTAACACCTTTTATTTTTTATGTAGAACACCTTCAAAACTGTAGGGGTCATATTATCTGCGAGGTCGCACTATATTCGGGCCAATATGGTATTTAACCAGCATTGACTGGATTAATCTATTCTTAATGCTAAAAAAATGACTACAATACTAATGATAAATGGTTTTATCAATCCCCATTTGTAATGATTCTAAAGTTAGATTATCTCACAATTATCAAGGTGTATCATTTGTTTACCCAATAAAACTATTGGGGTTTGTTTACAAATCTAGCGCACAAACTATCTACATTTAAGTGATATAATTGTAACATACATTCCTTTGATGATTCTGGTCTCCCACAAAGGTATATTTCTTAAACCATACGGCCCTACATTAATAATAGAAAATTGGATAGATTGGTGCATTGCCTTTGTTCTTTGTGTCTGTTTTAGTAAATTGCATATCTGCTCTATGGTCTATTTTCTCTCATTTTTAATGAGCAGAAAATCTGAGGTCTAATACTACACTGGAACTCTGACCCCCATCCCATACCTGCATTACTGATGTTCCAGTCACCACCATAAGAGGTTTAACCTCTACCCTACCTTATTTACTCATATACCATGTGAATGTGATGATTTAGTTTTTTTCTGCTTCCAAACCTTGAAGTTTTTGCTGTGTTGCACTATATCCCCCCCCCCCCCTTTTGGCCTTGCATATACCTGGGAGGATTTGCGCTCTGTATCCTGCACCATAGTCATTTTTTTCCAAGCAACTTTTGTGAACCAAAAACCACTGAGGTAATTTCTAAGAGTGGGGAACAACATGTAAAAACAACCATTCAGATTGATTGATTGATTTAACACATGGTCAGTAACCACATGTTATGTGACTGTGCCAGGCCTCATATAAAAGAATCAACTTCTTGGTTCAATGAAGTATGCATGTAAACCTTAGTTTCCTCACTTAAGTAGTTTAGCACCTGAGCACAAGTTAAATCACATTCATTTGCGTTATGATGCCTTAGAACCATAACAGAGTTTGATGAAAAACCACCTTAGGGGCCTATGCTAGTAGTCTTCATTAACCAACTCACTGGTCCTGTTACGCCGCTAGTTTTTTTAGCAGTTTTATCATGGTAATCAGAAAGCTCTGAAGACCTGCGATAGCAAAACGACCAAAACTGGTGAGGAGCCAGTGAGGTGATGTTCGCCTCTCTCTAAAGGGCTCACCCCGCGATCTGCAGTGATCTGGCCCAGCTGCATAGAGAGCTGCACAGAGAGTGCCGCCTCTCCCTGTGCATATCTCACCAGCGATCACAGGCTTTTAATACAAATTTTAATACTAGTGTATGTGAGCAGTGGGTCTCCGGAGCCAAACCATGTTGATTTCAGGTCCAAGCTCCATTATGGGGTGCTGGTATCTCCTATGCATTTAAATTTCTCGCGTCATGTGACCGTGGGATTTAAATGCATAGGAGATACCGGCACCCCATAATGGGGCCTCTATCTTGGGAAACAGGGGATCCCCCGACCTCAAATCAATGCAGTTCTGCTCCGGAGACCCCCTGCTCACACACACATACACTAGTACAGCTGAACCCCGTTATAACGCGGTCCTTGGGGTCCACAGAATCAGACCGCGTTATAACCGGGATCGTAATAAAGTAAGGTAATTTTAATAAAGATACCAGATGACACGTGAATTACGGCCACTCGCAAGATAAAAAATATAGATCAAGCATACAGGGCATAGCTATATCTTCCGTCGGATATCATCGTAATTCTGTAGATTGAGACGCCAAGGCAGCGTGGAGAGATGCAGGTACGCTTCCACTTTTGATGCTGGACCCGCGCCAGGAGTGCGCGTCCACACTGTATTCCCTCTGCAGGCACAACTCTCACGATGCTGCTCGCAATGCCAATGAGAATTTTGCTGCTAGCTGCTTGACCAGCGTACTCAAATGATATTACTGTAATAATACCAGACAAGACAATACCAGGATCCTAAGACTTAACCCTACTCAATTTGGTCACTAAATTTCCTGAGTTCGATCTCTGCATGTGTAAAATGTTTTGTCCATTGTCAATAAAGCATTGAATGTTTAAAAAAATAAAATAAATCACGCCACGCACTAGAGCCGATAGCTGCGGGGGAGAGAGAGGAGAGGAGAGAAATCTAGATGCACGTGGACACAGCGCTATGAAGTGTGGAGAGACCTGGCAGCTGAGAAGAGAGATCTAGATGCCGGTAAGTCCTCGCACGGCTTTCAAATCGGGAGCCACGCTCAGACCGCATTATAAGCGGATTCGCGTTGCAGCGGATTGCGCTATAACGGGGCTGAGCTGTATTAACATTTTTATTAATACAGCTTAATTACATTAGCGGCTAGCCGCTAAGGCAATGAAGGGGTTAACTACCAGTGCCTTGTTTATTGTGGGTAGCAGGGGTGAGTGAAGATAGTATTTTGCCCTTGGTGGCCTTGCAGGGGTGGGGGGTTGTGGGGTTAATACCGCTAAGGTAATGAAGGGGTCAACCCCTCCCGCTACAACCCAATAGGCCGAAACATCCATCCTTGGGGCTACTACCCCCTTCACCCAATCTCTCTACCCAGAATAAACAAAAATAAACACAACAACCCTACTACCCACCTCTTCTACCAACAACAACCCACCAATAGAAACAGTTTAGTAATGGGCAAATTAACTTTTATCCACATATTTCTGGATACTTTCTACTTCATACTTTCTACGTACCCCTGCCATCATAAAAGGCATCCTCGTCACCATACTCCAGGTCCATGTTCTCCATTGGCAGCAAGAGTACAAGAAAAAATACAATCTAATGGCCCTTAACCCCTTAATCAACTTAGCGGTTAATAACCGCTATAGTAATTAAGGGTTTAACTCACCCTACCCAAACGGGAGGCCTAAACACCCACCCTGGGCCCACTATACCCACCCTCTACGCATTGATTGACACAGTGGTACATCATGCCCATATAATATGAGCATGATAAGCCACTATAGTAGTCAATGGTCAACCTAATACAAATCATTAAGTCCAAAAATACACAAGAATAAAATAAATACACAAGCACCTAAACACCCCAACAATAACTAAAAAGCCTAATCATACACATTAATAAAATGTATCTATCACCAAAACAATTAAAATTATGTTATTCCAAAACATACACTGGCGACACACTTTATTCGAGCTCGGCTAGTCCCACGAATTCGGGTATACCCGGGTGTATTGAGGTTTGTGACTGTTTTCTGCCCGAGTGCATTGAGTTATTTTCCAGCAGGGATTGAAGCATTTTATTCCCGCTGGCTGCAATACTGCACAGTACATATATATATACTGCATTACAATTCATGAATTTATGCCATCTGGTAGACACGCGAAGCATTGCAGCCTATTAAATCCTAATCATTATCATTTAACAGATCAGCCGCCCATCAGCCAGGCATGAACCCAGGCTGGGAAGGCAAATGCAACGGGGCTTGTCAGAGGTGAGGAGCGGCGCATTCCAGGTATCTGCCAGGTACATACCGGGTATTTGCTCGAATAAAGTGTGTCGGTGCAGTAAGACTACAATTAAATAAACACTATCCAACCAATTCAAGAAATAAAAGCACTAGCCAACAAATCAATTAAATCAATAAAATCACTAGCTAACACAACAATTAATTAATTTAAACTGCTAACCAACCATAAAATGTACCAAGTCATCCATTTTCCAAACAATTTAATCAAAATAATAAACAGAAAAAGAAAAAATCACAATCAATTCAAAACAAGCATTTGCCAAAAAAATGCATTGACTGTCACTGTATTTATCTGTACCCTAAAGGGGCACCAATTAATACATTAGCAGTCAATGGGCAATGAAAAACATAAAAATAATTAAATACAATAAAAACCCTGAAAAAAGACAACTACATACATTCAATATTTATCTTACTTTTAGAAGTCTTCACCCTCTGAATGCCGGCATATCAGGAAGCTCTCGACCCACGACGTCATCCACTGCAATCCGACTCCATACTCCTTGAAGAACAGCATCAGGTACAAAAATCTTCTTTTTTTCATCTTCTATCTTCATCTGTCATTCTTTTCTTCTTTTCTATAATCTTCTATCTTCTTCTGTTGTAATCCAAAGTACTCCATGTTAAATCCATCAACAGAAGTTGCCTCAATGTCTTCTTGAGCTAAAAGGAGATGGAACAGGCCTAATATAGGGCCTGTGACGTCACATTTTAGGGTCAGATGGTACAGCTCCAACCTGATTAGACACTGTATCATGTGACAGTCTTTTAAAAATTATTTTAAGGATGTGATGTCATCTCCAAGGGAGGTACGTCACATCCTTAAAACCACATGGCTCATATCATGTGGTATTACAGCCAATGGGATTGAAGAAAATCCCATTGGTTCCTGTACAATGTGATATGTTCCATTAGTTAAAAGGATGTGACATCATCCCTTAAAGTGATGTCACATCCTTTTTACTCATGGAACATATCACATGGTACAGGAACCAATGGGATTGTCTTCAAACTCTTTGGCTGGTATACCATGTGATATCAGCCATGTGGTTTTAAGGATGTGCTGAACCTCTCTTGTAGATGACATCATATTCTTAAAAAATAAAAAAAAGCCGGTGACATGCTACAGCGTCCAATCGGATTGGAGCTGTACCATCTGACCTTAAAAGTGATGTCACAGGCCCTATATAAGGCCTGTTCCATCTCATTTTAGCACAAGAAGACTTTGAGGCAACTTCCTTTGCTGGATTTACCATGGGGCTCTATTGGATTACAAAAAAAGAAGATAGAACATTAAAGAAAGAAGAAAAGAATGGCAGATGAAGAAAGAAGGAGAAAAGAAGATAGAAGAAAGAAGATTTTGGGGGCGTGGTCAGGACTCTGAGCTGAACAGATGCAGGTCAACTGAGCTCCACAGCACAGCAATTAATTTGGGCATAAATACCTTACTTTTATCTTCATTAGTTGATAAAATCATACTAGCTGGAACCTCTATAGTTTCACTATTTCAATGATTTTTTGTTTGTTGGGCCCAAACAGAGTGAGCTATGTGTTAAGCTTCTTCTTACATTCCAATGGTTGGCAAAAAAATTGGTATTCCATTGGCAAAAGAAAAGACGCTAGTTGGCAAAAGAAAAGACGGTAGGCTTTGTGTCTGTTATTACAATTTTAGGAATCAAAACAGATTCAGTTTTGATGGAATTTAGAATGCCAATTGAGAAGATTGAAAAACTGTGTGGCTTAATTTGTTTAGCATTATTGGTTAGAAAGATAAAGTTGAAGCATTTAAAGTCATTAGTTGGACATTTGAATTTTGCCTGCAGAGTAATCCGTATGGGTAGAATGTTTGCTAGGCATTTACAGTAGCAACAGCAACAGCACGGTTAACTAATCCTCAGCATCATGTCAGGTTGATTAGGCCTCTGAAAGGGGATCTCAGAGTCTGGGATACATTTCTATTACATTAAAATGGCCATTCTTATTGGTAGGTAGAATTTGTTTAAAATTCAGATATTGAACTATTCATTCATATTTTTTTTTTAAAGGGACATTGATTTGTAGGAAAGTGGCCAGATCTTTGGGTAAAGGAGGGTTTAGTATTTTTTTTTCTATTTGACATATGGATCTGGAATTGGCTGTATAGATCTGATGGGATACAGTTATCCCTTATTGGGGTGGATATTTTTTAATTTAGACTGCAACAGGCTATCGAAAGGGCTTTCATGTTAAAGGGATTTCCAAGCCCAATTTAAGGGGTCAAATGGTCTCGGGGTGGCATGTTTTATTGAAGTATGAAAAGATAAGGTTGATATCTTTAATGTTTGATGTTCTAGGCTGGGAGACAACGTTGGTTTAACAGTACAATGGTGGTTACCTGCGAGCTGTAAGACGAGGAATGGTTTATTCAATGTGGTGTTTAATAACATTTTTTGGTTAAATTGATAATTAATGAATGTTGCTGGGGCCTTTATCAGCATGGTCTTGTGTAGTGTCCGGTTATTTTTAGTTGTTAGTTATTAAGACATGTGTCCTGCGCAAGACATTTTTGTTCCACTATTAATTGAGTGTGGTTCTTTCTTGTGGAGAGGTATTCTTCCATACAAGTACTCTTTCAAAAATAAAGATTTCCCAAACCCAATGTAAGGAATCGGGGAACACGTCCTTTGCGACGTGTTCCCTCCTTACCTGTCTTATCTCAGACCTCGGCTATGGCACCAGCGCGTGCGTGCACCCCTGCTCTGCTTACAGAGCGCGCGTGCACGCACAGCTCTTATAGTGTGCCACGGTGTTAGCTCCGCCCCCTCGGATGCGCCGCACTTCTCTCATGCGCGGCACACACACATGACGACGTGCACCGCTCCCCAGCTGCGTGGCAAGTACTCGTTTAACCCACTTGTCTCCGCTCCGCCTCTTTTGCTTCTGGTTCCTGTTCCTGTTAAATACCCTGCAGTTCCTTTCACACATCGCTGAGCATAACTTGTTGTAGCCTTGAGCTCCTGTGTCTGTTGTGCCTTGCTCCCTGTCCTGTGTTCTCTTGCAGTTAACCTTTCGTGTACCGACCCGGCTTGACTTTAGAACCCCTCTGGATACTGACCCCGGCTTACCCTCGACTCTGCGGATATCTCCAACCCAGACAACGGCTATATGGACCACCATGATTCTAACCTCTCCAACCCCAGACTACGGCTATATGGACTTCCACGATTCTGTCCTCTCCAACCCCAGACAACGGCTAACAGACTTGACTATTCTGAACTCTCCATTCCAAGACGTTGGCAAGTATCAACTAACCCACTCTCTCCAACCCAGACCCGACTATGTTTGACAATCCGCCTGCCAGACACGCTTCCGTTGCTGTGGGTGCATGATTTACTACTTCCCCACCTCCGTACCGGGGTCCTGTTTTGCTCGTGGGCAGCTCAAGTATTACACCCAACTGTCTGAGATACTCACTGTTTGGATTAATCCGGGGCACATGTTAATATCCATAATCCAAATTGAGGACAGACCAAAACACAGTTTAGCCTTAAATTCAGATTTGGGTCCCTGAATTCTGGATCAAGGCAGAACTCTCCTGTGTGTGCATTACCTACTACCACACTGTAGGTCCATAAAAATGTTTTACTGCCCCCAAAAATATTAAGGAATTATTTATAAATCTGGCTTACAAATGTATTTATTGATTATAGATTATTGTACCCTTTATTATATATCATTCCCATTTCATCCACAATATTAATGTTGCAATTCTTTAGCATGCATGGATACCCATAGAAGATTTCAGGTAAAACAAACATCAACTCTAATTGCAAACAAAAAACCTTATAGTTCAATGATATGAGCAGAAATGCTAGCATCTGAAGTTTGATGATTTAAAAAAAATCGCTAGCCATGTTTAACAGTTCTAATGTACATTGGTAATGCAGCAGGTGTAATTTGAAAAACAATCAAATCACAATCAACTGTATCCTCTAATAGTATCTTAAATCAAGGTTATTCAATAAGTCTTCACAGATGTTCACTTTATGCCAACTTAAATTTATCCAGATAATCAGCCAGTTCAAAGCTGTGGAGTACCTAAGAAGAGGAAACTGCTCCAAGAGTCTTTTCTGGTCCAGGCAAAGATCTAGGTACATCTGGATATGAGAGTGAGAGACAGCGAGAGCTTACATTGTTCTATCACAAAATCATCCCACGCTCATCACATGCACCCAGTATCACAGTGCTCAAGTAAACTAACTCAATCAACAAGCACAGTATTACAGTAACACATTTTACAGAACTTAAGAAGTTTTTGAAGGAAGCACACAGGAATCAGTGATGTAAAAAGCTTACTCTGTTTTAATCCATTTGCAGAGCATGGTGATATTTCAGGGCACAAAGTCCTTTCCTCAGACCTAACACCCGTAATCTCCACAGCTTGATTCACAGCACACAGCAAAACTACAAAAAAAATAACAATGATAGCACACAAAGCAAGTCACAAAAATCACCATCACCAATGGAAAAAAATCACAACAGCAAGACAAAGCATTTTCACAACTCTGTAATGTACTGATAAACACCTCCATAGGCTCCATTGACATTTTCCCCTAAAGTAGTACCAATGTTTGGTCATGAAATTTGCCATGTATATACACCGGAAATCGCGAATTTTTCCCAAAGTCCTGCACTATACCTATCTTAGCACCAATAAATGAGTACTGTTTTCAATTACATATGTAAATTACTTTGATATTGTAAGGATTCTGCCTGATGCGTGCCGGCTTTTGCTGCAGTTCGGGTTTTCCAGGTTGCCTGCCCTTTCTCCTCAGTTCGGCCATTTTGGTTACTGGCAGCCTATATTTAAGGCTGCAGATCCCAGTGGGTCACCGAGCAAAGTTCTAAGTTTTGCAGCTCCTTTTGGTCTTTGCTCTCCCTGTTGCCTCTTTAGATTCCTTTGTTGCTGCCCCCGGACCATGACCCAGACCTAGCTGCTTTCTACCTGCCCTGCCCTTTTGCCTGTTGTTTGGACTTTGCACCACTGTCGTCTTCCCTGACATTTTGCCTATCCCCTGGATTCTGCGCCACTGCCACCAGCCCTGACCTCCTGCCTGCTTACTAACTATGGATACTCTAACAGGACTCGGTCCCTGGGCTCTGGTTGGTTATTCTACATCCCTACAGTACCTCAGACCTGTAGGTTCGCTTGCTGATTGGAGATGAGCACCGTCACAGATATTGTGCGATATTTCTGAATATTGTAATAATAGTGAATACATTGATGATGTCTTTTAAAAGAGTGTGATACCATTTATTTAGTGAACAATATTATCATATGTTTCAGAAAATGTATATGGGATGCTAGGGTACTATAAGAATGATAAGGGATACATCGCTATTGTTTATTTATAGTGTATGTATGTACAGTATGTATATCAATATTTTTATAGCACCAGCCATGGGCATAGTGCTTCATAGCAGTAATAGACACGAAAAAAATATGACATAATAGGAATAAGCGCTTCATGCATTAAAGTGAACATTAGCAAAAGGAGTTTCCAATCTAAGTTGTACTGATGCAGCGGCCATTATTCGAACACTTCACGCGTCATGTACATCGGAATCCCGATTTGAAACCACGGGATGAATTCCAGCCTTCCCGCACTAAGATGTGAGCGCGGCGAGTGCAGAAAAACGAATTTTAGTGTTCTGACTATTAAAAACATGAAATTGACACAGTAGCACAGTAGCACAGTACAGTACACATTACAATTCATCCATTTAATTGCAAACAAAGAAACAGAATCCATGAAATTCAAACAAAACATCCGCGATAAGCGCGGGTGCCTGGGGCGATTGGCCGCGTTCATGCTGCTTGGGGAACAGCAGAGAACTAAAAAATCGGCGCCGAGATGTGTTCGAATAACGGCCGCTGCATCAGTAGGTAGGGAGAACTTACACAGTAGAAGGGTGTTATGTAAATGCATATGGAAGGAGCGAGTACTTTGGAGCTACTGAAATACTTTGTTAAAGAGGTGCTCTTTAAGACGGGTGTTGAAGGTGGAAAAAGAAGGTGCTTGTTGAATATTGAACCTGAAGGGCATTCCAGAGGTGTGCATTAGTAAGTGAGAAGTATCAGTAGGGAGAGGTCTTTTTATACAAAAGGAGTACACAGAAGACATCCTTTAGCAGAACGCAAGAGGAGAGCAGGTGTATATTGAGAAATTAGGGCTGAGTTTTAAGGAAGGCATGTGGAGTGTTTAGCCTTAAAAGAGGCAATGCAAATGTTGCATATTTCCTATCCCAGATTTCTTGTTTTGCCCATTATTAGTTTAGTTAAAATAGGTATAATTCAGAAATAGCATTGACTTTACAATAATGGTTGAGGTTATAGCAGATATATTAGGGTTTAGTGAACCTGGGAGGTGTAATAATGCAGCCATCTTAATTTTTTTAATATTTATTAATGAAGTTATCTAAGAGGATGAATTGCATTAAAATGTACGAGTAATTATTTTGGATCCTCCTGGAACAGCAGAAAACAATCTTCCTGAGTGCTGCAATGTGAAACCACAGGTGAAGAAGAAAGGGAGAAGGCTATTGCCTGCCAATAATGAATAGAATATTTACTCCTAGAAATATTAATTTAAACATTAGACAATCAATAGCAGTAAAATCTGTGAAGTTTTTTTAGTCACAGTTGAAATCAATAGAGGCTGGTTGCCTCTCGTGTTACAGAAGCTCATTAGACCATGAGTATTCTTCAATACTCTATGGCTCTACATGAAATCATCAAAGTATGCATGACATTCTATGCAATTCTTTCTTCTTCATTTTACTGTACACTTGGCTTAAATATTACACTTTTTTGCCAAACACAAATCTATCATAATGCACCACCAGGTGAGATTTATTATAGAGAATTAAAAAAAAAAAGTTACATTTACACTGCATATGTATACCATATTCATCTTCTTGGTATCGAGTTGAAAAATTCCCAGTGTGTGCAACGCCTCAGATATAATAGCAGGCATGTCAACAGAATATGACACTTATGCTAATCTGTACCCTGCTGTGGAAAAATATACACAAGGATTCCATTACCACATTCATTAGGCTGCAGTGCACTTCATCTTGATTGAATAGGGATTGTGAACTATAATAGACTGAAAACAGTTGATTCATCCCACTTAGTCAAAACTGTATGACGTTAGCCAAATATTTTTGGGATGCTAGACAGGAGTAAGAGTTCAATCTTTCAAAACTTTGAAAGTCTTTTTTTTTTAGTCTATAATTGTGAAATTACTACTACATTTTGATAAATGTAACTAATCTGAATTATTATTCTTTAGTTTTTTTCTACAAAATGTGATGAAGCTTGAGGAATAAATACATCATTCATTTTGTGTTATAGTTTCAAAACTGTATGGTTCTAAAAACAGAGTTGGATTTTTTTTTATTAGTTCTGTTTTTATTTGGCCTATTAAAATTGCTATCAGTTGCTGTCTGTCTGTCTGTATGTCTATCTTTCTCAATGGCTTGTATAATGAATACACAGAATGAACCCTGCTCCTATGCCCTTTCTAAACATTTCAAAGGTGGAGTGAACAATTAATTGGGGTTCAGAAAGGTTATTTCAAAGAGCCAAGTCTTGAGCCGTTTTCTGAAAGTGGGATGGTCTTTGATTTCTGATGGGTAAGGGGAGGGCATTCCATTCCCTGGCTCATGGTATTGAAGAGGCATGACCAGCTCGTTTAGTGCTTTTAAATCTGGGGACTTTATAAGTTGAAGATTTTGGGATCATAGATTCGAGGTGGGTCTGTGGAACTTACATTTTGTTTGAAGGTAGTAGGGTCCTGTGTCATGGAGCGCCCAGTGTGCCATAGTGGGGAGTTTCAACATTGTTTTTTGCTCTGTAGGCAAGCAATGTCATTTTCTTAATTGAGGGGTGATATGGTTAAACTTCCTAGTGCCACTGATAAGTCTGGCTGTGGAGTTTGGATCGCCTGGAGAGTAGAAAAAGGTAGGTCGGCATTCCTGCGTTAGAGAGAGTTATTACTGTCCAGTCGAGAAAGGACAAGAGCGACTGTGATGGTGGTGAGGTCTTTTTTTTGTCAGGAGATGGGCAATCTCTTTTTTATTCTCAGAGCCCTGATTGAATCTTTAGCTGTTGCATTGATGAGCTGTGAGGGTGGCTTGGTCATTCAGGATGACTCCTACATTTCTTACTTATTTTTTTTATAGTGTAACTGTTGTTACCTATCGAAGGGCAGAGTTCCTGAGCTCTTGCCATTTGTTCATTGGTAGGGTATTCCTTTGCTTGCAGACTCATTATTTCAGTATTATCAGGGTTAAGTTGAAGTAGGTATCCCAAGTAGTAGAAGCTGTGAACTTGTAAATATCCCTGGGTGCCTTTTCCGGGGTCTTCAAGTCTGTATATCCACCAACCTCAATAACCAACAAAAGTTGCTCATCCAATCAACAGGTGACAGTATGGGACCTATATACTAAGATCATATTACATTTTCTTGTGTATGTCAACATTCTGTAATAAAAAGTAGTACAAAGTTTCATAAAATGTGAACTGTATTTTTCAAGGCATTTAATATATGACACAATGTGTAGATGAAAGCAGAATGAGTATTGTTTGTTTATATCTAGCGTTAGTAAATATAAATGATTACAGTAATATTATATTTTATTACCTATACTGTACTATCAAAATAATACATTTTGTTCTTATCAAATGAAACATCCTGGCTCTATCAAATAAATGTTTGGTTGATACATCGCAACTTAATAATGCGCTATAAATATTAACAGACTAATTAGAGGTTCAACTCGGCAGACGATTTTTATGCAATTTCTACTTTTCTGGGAGCACACAGAAACATTATTTCATATAATTCACATCTCTGTTCTTATTGAAATTAATTTCTGTGCACCACAAAAAATGAAAAACACATTTTTCACGCTGATGCTGCAGATTGAGAAATGTCAGGTTAGTACAAAGTCACCAAAACGAATGAGACCACTAGATCGTGAACCTAAGACCACAAATTGGCTTACTTCCCCTATTAAGGGAATGTATAAATGCCAAGGGTGTAAAGGCTGTAAACATGTCATTGTTGCGAAAACATTTGCCAATCACGACAGTACTCAATGTTTCAATGTTGATAGTTTATTAACTGCAGAACAATAAATGTGATTTACCTCATCACATGTCAATATAGGAAGATGTACGTGGGGAAAACCACGAGGCAGGTACGCAGAAGCATACTGGAGCATGTTAATTCCATTAAACAGTCCACAGACACCCCAGTTGCCAGGCACGTTGTACAACATCATGATGGTGATGTGAAATGTTTAATATTTATGGGCATTTATCAGTTGAAATGTAGCAATACTGACCAGATGCAACTTCGTATTGAAGCAGAGTGGATTTACAAACTCAAAACACGTAGCCCCAATGGTTTGAACGAGGGCTTTACTTATACACCATTTATTTGCATAGCTTTATTCTGTTATTATCATCATCATTATATTTCAGATATTAGTGTGTAGCAGGGTCCCCCCTGGTCCCCCTTACCCTCGCTGCTGCAGGGGCACCCGGCGGCGGCGGAGGCAGAGTGCCGCCATCTTGGTTGTGTCGCGGAGATTTGCGCATGCGCAGTAGCAACACAGCGGCCCTTTTGGTAAAGGAGAAGTGGCAGCAGAGGCGCTCTGTAGCGCAGGGACGGCCCACAGTCGCGCATGCACAGTTAGGGCGATGCGGCGGCCACTACAATGTTGCGCAGGCTCAGTGGAGAGTAGCGGCGGCCATTACAGATCGCGCACGTGGCCCCAATAGGAAAGAGGGCCATGGAGGACTACAGCCCCCAGAGTGCTTAGAGGCAGACAGGCCACCTGACACCAGGGAGCCAATAAGGCTTTCAGCTTTCCCTGAGAGGAAAGATACATTGTTGTGTGCTGCAGTGAGGAAGCAGAAGAAGCTGGAACACAGACAGGGGAAGGTGGGTAAGTGTAGAGAGCAAGTGGCTCATACACTAGGCCAGACATCCCCCCGTTAGGGCCCCAGCTAGGCCCCAGCTAGGCCCCAATCATCTCAGCTTGTGGTTACAACAGGGACTCCCCTTAGATAGGGACAGGGTCCTGTAGAACCCAGACAAGTGAGTTGGGTTTGCATTCCTCCATGGTATGACTATTTATTCATATTATCATTTGATTTTTCAAATAGTAGTGGCTATATAGCCGGCTGTTAGGAAATCAAGTACTTTGTCCTTTATAATCCACTAGCATATATTTATTAAGTGATTTCAACTGACCTCATTGCATTTTCGCTATATATGGTGAGCTATTACTGTACATCTCTGCATTATGCCTTATCATTGGGGATGCGAGACTGTGGCAGTTACATCATGCTATCCACTGCGCATGCGTGAATTCAGGAGTCTATCTCCTCATGCATGCGTCCTTGCACTTTGTTTACAGTTGCCACGGCAACTCTCCATTTAAATAACTCGGCCACCATGCCTTTGCAATTTGTCCCTGACGAAGCTCCGTAGCTGGAGGGAAACGTGCGTTGAGCACGTAATTACGTCATCAGTCTCCGCTATGGAGATGTTATAGATATTTAGTGTGGCCATAATTTAGCTTTCAGGACCAGTTTGTGCAATTATACTATATAGATATTAACTTACTAGATGCTTTATTCATCTAGGGGTTCCCTGGGGCTGTTTCAGTTTATTCTTGGACTAGTAACTGATACTGTTGCCCATTCATTAGTGGACCTTTTTCTACCAGCCTTCAGTGTCAAGCTGGTATGGTTCTTGAGTTACTGCTTTACTCAGGTTACTGAATTCAGTTCCTCTACATATATATACAGCTAAACCCCGTTATAACGCGCCTCGTTATACCGCGATTCGGTTATAACGCGGTTTTCCCGTGGCTCCCGTTTAAAAAAAAAAAAAAAATTTAATTTTTTTTTCCATTTTTTTTTGCACACTGCACACACTGCACACACTCACTGCACACACACTGCTCATTGCTCACACTGCCACACTGCACACACACTGCACACTGCACACACACTGCTCATTGCTCACACTGACACACTGCACACACACTGCACACTGCACACACACTGCACACTGCACACACACTGCTCATTGCTCACACTGCACACACTGACACACTGCACACACACTGCACACACACTGCACACTGCACACACTGACACTGCACACACACTGCACACACACTGCTCATTGCTCACACTGCACACACTGACACACTGCACACACACTGCACACACACTGCACACTGCACACACACTGCTCATTGGACACACTGCACACACACTGCACACTGCACACACACTGGTCATTGCTCACACTGCACGCACACTGCACACTGCACACACACTGCTCATTGCTCACACTGCACACACTGACACTGCACACACACTGCACACACACTGCACACTGCACACACACTGCTCATTGGACACACTGCATACACACTGCACACTGCACACACACTGACACATTGCACACACACTGCTCATTGCTCACACTGCACACACTGCACACACTGCACACACACTGTACACTGCACACACACTCCTCATTGCTCACACTGCACACACTGACACACTGCACACACACTGCACACACACTGCACACTGCACACAATTATTATATAGAAATAAACAGACAACTGCACTTTAACAGATGTATTTTGCCTGTACAACGTCTTGTGACTTTTGTTTCACAAAGTTAAGGGGATGGGAAGTCATTGTGCTGTGGGGGTTGGGGGGGTGGCGGGGCCCTGCGCTGCGGCTACGGCGGGCCCTGTACTGCGGCGGGCGGGGGGGGGTTAGCGGTCTGTGTGTGTGAGTGCGAGTGCCTGTCTGTGTGTGTGTGTGTGTGTGTGTGAGTGCGTGAGTGCCTGCATGTGTGTGCGCGCGTGTGTGTGTATGAGTGCGTGAGTGCCTGTGTGTGTGTGTGTGTGTGTATGTGTGTATGTATGAGTGCTCCAGCCTGAGTCCGTGGAGGGAGGGGGGGGGAGAGTAGCGGGTCCCTCTTGCAGCCAGTGGAGGGAGTGGGGGGAGAGTAGCAGCTCCCTCCTGCAGTCCGGGGAGGGGGGGGAGAGTAGCAGCTCCCTCCTGCAGTCCGGGGAGGGGGGGAGAGTAGCAGCTCCCTCCTGCAGTCCGGGGAGGGGGGGGAGAGTAGCGGGTCCCTCCTGCAGCCCATGTAGGGAGGGGGGGGGGAGAGTAGCAACTCCCTCCTGCAGTCCGTGGATGGAGGGGGGGGAGAGTAGCGGGTCCCTCCGCTCAAGCCACGCCCCCCCTCCCTGTCAAACCTCCCACCTCCCGCTCCGGCTCTTACACTTACTTACACACACACTCAGACACTTACACACACTCACAGACACTTACACACACGCAAGGGCCCTGTGCTGCTGCGGCGGGCGGGGGGGGGGGGGGTTTAGCGGTCTTCCGGAGACTGCTTACCTGTCTCCAAAGCTCTCTCAAGTGACTCTACACAGACGGGGGGTGGGGTCGGAGCAGAGGAAAGGCCGCGACCAGCACCACCACCCGCTCCCCCCCCTCCTCCCGCGCAGGCAGCGGGAGCGCCAGGGGCAGCGGTGGGGAGAAGAAACCCCCCGCTACCACCTCCATGCAGGCAGCGGGATCTGAGGTAAGCAGCGATCTGAGGGACATCCCCGCTCCCATCTCCTGCCCCGCGGGCTGTCACGCGGTGACAGGGGGAAGTGGGGACAGGAGGGACATCCCCGCTCCCATCTCCTGCCCCGCGGTGACAGGGGGAAGCGGGGACAGGAGGGACATCCCCGCTCCCATCTCCTGCCCCGCGGGCTGTCCCGCGGTGACAGGGGGAAGCGGGGAGCGGAGGGACATGCCCGCTCCCATCTCCTGTCCCGCGGGATGAATATGCGCTAAAGCGCGGCGGCCATTTTTTTTCTTCTCGCGACCCCGTTAGTAACGCGGTGGTCTCGGGGTGGACCCCGAGACCCGCGTTATAACGGGGTTTAGCTGTATATATATATATATATATATATATATATATATATATATATATATGTATGTATGTATGTGTATATATATATATATATATATATATATATATATATATATATATATATATATATAAAACACATTTCCTATATGGATTTACCCCTACTAGGTTTATGGACTGCTGATTGTCAACTATTTTATACATTAGCTATACCCGTTATTGGCACACTACATGATTGCACCATCAATTTGCTTCATGTTTAGCTCTCACCATCTTATTATTGGGTGTTATAGCTGATACTGTCTCTGGTTTTGATGGTTATTATACCTCTACATACTTATTCAGCCTCCTCCATCTGACAGTCATTTTCTTCTGTAAAACAAAAAAATGTGAGGCGCTTCCAATAGAGGTAAAATAAACTGTGAATAACACTGTGAACAATTATAAAAAGTGCTCATATGTGATAAAAGATAATAAATGGTGAACTTCGCTGCTCAACCCTCTGTGAAGGAGATCCAAATCCTCCTGTCATGGGATGGTGGAGAGAAGCTTGTGGGGAGCGCAGATATCACCACATACAGGGAAAAAATAAAAATATATATATAGTGTAGTGTGTTTAAACAAATTCAACACTAGAAAAGTACATCACGATTGGGGACTCACACTCTCCCAGTGAAGTATAGGCAATGGATACAACAATGTAGACCCAGTCAGTGGATGGTAACAGGAATCAGCAGCACATTCCCTCGGTGTGAAAAGATAACACACTTAGTGCACCAATGCATGTACCAGTTAAGTGTTTATCAAGGCAACATTCATTGCACTTACATTAGGCACAATGTGCTTAGACACATAACAAAATCGAAGCGCAGCTCTTTCGTGTCACCAGGCCTGCTCCCGAGATGGCGTCGCGTCACTTCTGGTCGCTCCGTGACGTCACTTCCGGTCGCGCTCGATCGAGATGGTAAGATCACCGGGTGGCAGGGGAGATGCTGGATGATGACTCAGGCGGCTGCAGGTTCAACTCTACGCGTTTCGCTGGCTTAGCAGCTTTGTCAAGAGTTCAATCTGTAGCATTACACTTCCTAATCTATAAATATACCTCCAATAGGTTCTGATTGGATGGTGGGTTAATTCACCCCTTGCTATTGGTTCGAGTGATCACTGGTGATTGGCTGATGGGCGGGACAACAATAAGTCCTAACAAGCAATTGTATACAGTATAAATTCAACAATATCTTTAATAATTTTAAAATATTTAAACAAAACTACATATAAATAACAACAAAATTCTAACTATTAACAACTAGTACATATAGAAGCTGACTAATTAATAATATATATATAAAAAACAAATAATAATAAAAAGGAATGGTTGATAGCTATATACCATGGGTTAACTATCTGTATGCTGTTACAAAATACTCAACATAACATATGTATACATAAATAGGGATAGGGATGGAATAAGGCAGCAGGAAGAAGGGAAAAAAGGAAAAAAGGGGGGAAGTAGAAAAATGTAAAATTAGTATAACATATATGTTAATAAAAAGTTTAAAATATATATCTAAAATATATATATATAAAAAATATATTTATCCATACATATACTCATGTGCATATCACCAAAAACGCCAAAAATCTCCATATATAGTGTATACAACAATATCTATATAGTTCTAGAAAACTCTACATATATATATATATATATATATATATATATATATATAAAACCATTAATAAAATGGTAAAAGAATTTAAAAAAAATTCAGTATTAAAAAATATACTCACATGAGTATATATACACATTCATAGATATCTTACCCCCCTCTTTATTAGTGAGGGGAATAGAAGACAAAATATTGGTGTGATAATGGTAAAATACTATGATGATGGGCACTGGATATAGATATAATACAATGGGTTTAGACAACGAAAGAGGAAACACAGTGTATAAATTGAGTGATATATATAAAACTATAAAAAGACACTGATCTCTATATCTGCGTTGAGTCCTGCTGGACTCAACGTTTTTAATCGGTGGATCCAAAATGTCTCTTTCTTTATTAGTTCTTTAGTTCGATCACCACCTCTCCAATTGAGGGGGACATGTTCAATGCCCTTAATAATTATATCTTTTGGATTAGAGGCATGAAAAAGGTTAAAATGTTTAGGAACACTGTGGGGCTTATGAAGAGAGGTACTTACAGTAAAGGATTAAATCCGCCACAGGATTGGCAATTAATTTTTTCCCATGCAGGTTACTCCGGTAGCGCGGTATGAATAAAATTGCTAATTAGGCGAGTTTCACTTGGCGTGAAACTCACCATTTAGTGGCGCGCTGTATTTGCCCACAATACAGCCAACTTTTGTTGGCGGGCAAAATTTCCCCTGAACGCGCCATTTAGTAGCTCCGATTGGCGCGTACATGCGCATCGGAGCTACTGGAATCGTGCGTGTTTCAGCATTGCCGAAATCACGCTTCTCGCCACACGTCTGGCGAATTTGAATTGGCCCGCCATGTTCTCGCCAGGACAAGCTTTTCGCCTGCGTATTTTCGCCAAAAGATGGCGCTATTTCCATTCTCTATCCTCTCTGCATAAGCCTGTGTGTGTGTCCAATTTACGTCTTATATTCCCAATATGCTCCAGTGCTCTAACTTTCAGGGCCCGAGTAGTTTGTCCTATGTATTGAAAGCCACAAGGGCATTCCAACAAGTAAATAACGAATATCGTATTACAATTAATAAATTGTTTTATTTTAAATTCCTCATTGGTGACATTTGATTTAAAAGTATCCTTTACCCCTTTGCAACAAAAATCGCAGACTTTACAATTGCCGCAAGTAAAAAAAACCTTTGGGAAGTTTTAACCAGTTGCTATCTTTAGTGTCCTCTCTTTTACTTTTCATGACACTAGGCGCTAATTTCTGCTTTAAATTTTTTGCTTTAGTAAATATAACATTTGGCCTATCTGGTATTACACTTCCCAAAATGGGGTCATTCTGTAAGATGTGCCAATGTTTATTTAATGCATGTTTAATTTTCTCTGCTTCTCTGTTATATTGAGTTATAAAACTAGTTGTAAAGTCTATCTTATTCTGCTTTTTTATTAATAGTGGGTTTTATTAAAAGTTTCCTGTCAAGCATGTCAACCTTTAACTTAGCTTCACTAATACTCGTGGGACTATATTTCTTCTCAATAAATTTATTTATTAGTACTTCTGATTGTTCCTTGAATATTTCTTTCTTACTGCAATTTCTTTTTATCCTCATAAATTGCCCTTGAGGAACATTTGAAATCCACCTTGGGTGATGGCAACTGTTATGCAATATATAGTTATTGCCATCTACCGATTTAAAAAATGTTTTTGTTAAAAAGTATTGTCTTCAATGTAAATTTCAAGATCTAAAAATTCAACTCTGGTCTTACTAAAATTCGATATAAATTTAAGATTAAAATTATTTATATTAATATATTCTAAAAATTGTTTTAATAAAATTTCGTCGCCATTCCAAATAAAAAACATGACATCAATATATCTTTTCCAGAGGACCAGATTTGCACCAAATTCATGCGAAGACCAAATATGGTCTAATTCCCATATGGTCATAAATAAATTCGCATAACTTGGTGCAAACCTGATCCCCATTGTGGTGCCGCAGAGTTGTAGGAAGAACTCTTGGTTAAACCAAAAATAATTTTTAGACAATATAATACGTATCCCCTCCAGAATAAAATCCATTTGTTCTATTTCCATGTTTGCATCTCCACTTAAAATTCTCTTGATTACATCCAGCCCTTGCGCAAGGTCTATAGATGTATACAATGAAGAGACGTCACAAGTAACAAGTATAAAATTCTCTTCCCATTGTACATCTTCTAAAATAGATAAAATCTGCGCCGTATCTTTAAGATGGGATTTGCCGGAAACAACATATGTCTGTAAAAATGTATCTATATATTCCGACAAATTGGAGCACATGGATTCGATGCCTGAAATTATTGGCCTTCCTGGTGGGTAATTTAAGTTCTTATGAATTTTTGGTAAAAAATAAAAAATGGGGATCTTAGGAGATTCCACCCACAGGTATTTGAATTCTTCCTCTTTGAGTATGCCTTTACTTTTACCTTCTAAAAGAAAATTATGTAGGTCTTTAAGATAGGTTGTGGTGGGATCTTTTTTTTAACTTTCTATGTGTCTTGGTGTCCCCAAGTATTGTATTCGATTCATTAATGTAATACTCCCCACTCATTACAACAACCCCAATCTTCTGTCTGACCTTATTATAGAAGGGAAGTTCTGGCCTATTGCCTCACTCAATCACTTTTCAATTACTGTTGAACACACATTCAGTGATATATGTTTTAAGATAATACTCTATTAAAAGCTATATTTAATACATTTTGTTTTGTGCAATTAAGTGAATCTCTTTAGAGTTCATGATCTAGAGTTCTAATTCATTTGGCTGATTCACATGCAGTTCACAGTCTGCACCCACTCACTATCACTTTCGTTAATTATACCTTAGTCTACTAGTATGGCATTAAGTTGGGCCCTTGGGTTGGTGCATCAAGCGATGGGGGTGGGTCTTGAGGGGGTAGTTTATAAAGGGAAGCAAGGGTGGAGAAAGGGCATTCTGCACCCCATTACTCTTTTCCCTGCCCCACCCTACCCTTTGTTGCTAATGTTATTGTTACTGTTTTATTGTTGTATTTAAAAAAAAAAGGAAATAATAATGGAAGGCAAAGTAGTGTTCACATTGTTACGTTAAAAAAGAGAATTGAATGAGAGATCAAAGTTATGTTACAGCTTGATTTATATTATGTATGTTGGGGCTTGCCTCTGTCACAGCAGCTGGTGATGGTGGGGGGGGGGAATAAATGCTGGGTAACCTTGCCAGATGGGTTTCTATGAGATGCTAATGCCTAGTGGTGGCCCATTATGCTTTGGGTACCTGGGGCCCATTGTTGCAGTTGAGTCATCTGAATTGTCCAGGCTGTGCGGTTTCTGGCTTGGGGTGTTTGCAGGCCATGATTGAGTACCATTGGCCTTTATCGGGTTTGGGGAGCAGTCTGGCAGGGTTAGCACTTACTATTGTCTGGTATTGTTAATAAAAGCCATGGCCACTTAACCTCCAGACCGTTGTGTGTATGTGTTTATTTATGGGTATGCTAAGCGTTTGTGGGGGGGAGTAACTTGTAGGTTCAGAGGTCAAGCTATGCATAGGAGGCCAACCTTGAACATTGTGTGAAATACAGTATGTAGTATGGTTACATGAGGCAGAAATTTCAAATGTAATCTTTTATTGTACTGCACCGACACACTTTATTCGAGCAAATACCCAGTATGTACCTGGCAGATACCTGGAATGAGCCGCTCCTCACCTCTGACAAGCCCCGTTGCGTTTGCCTTCCCAGCCTGGGTTCATGCCTGGCTGACGGGCGGCTGATCTGTTAAATGATAATGATTAGGATTTAATAGGCTGCAATGCTTCGCGTGTCTACCAGATGGCATAAATTCATGAATTGTAATGCAGTATATATATATATACTGTGCAGTATTGCAGCCAGCGGGAATAAAATGCTTCAATCCCTGCCTGGAAAATACCTCAATGCACTCGGGCAGAAAACAGTCACAAACCTCAATACACCCGGGTATACCCGAATTCGTGGGACTAGCCGAGCTCGAATAAAGTGTGTCGCCAGTGTATTAATTCGTTCAAGCAATATATGTTGCAAGACTCTTCTTTGCTCATCAAGTTAAACTTTAACCCAAGCGGAAGATTAAATGTGCATGTGAATGTAATCCATGCTTTTGAAATACCACATGTTACCATTATTGGCTCTGTGTTATAGAAACTAAAACAGCCTTTAAATAAATAAATAAAAAAATATATATATATGGACCTTATATATATGTGTGTGTGTGTGTGTGTGTGTGTGTGTGTGTGTGTGTGTGTGTGTGTGTGTGTGTGTGAGCGTGTGTGTGTGTGTGTGTGTGTGTGTGTGTGTGTGTGTGTGTGTGTGTGTGTGTGTGTGTGTGTATATATATATATATGTAATTAACACTTGCAACATGAGCAGCATTGTTTATTAACTTACTTTCAATGTAGCAATCAAACAGGAAGTTCCTGTTAGTGAAAACATAATGAAAGTTGTAACAGAAACATGTGTAAACATTAAGGCAGTTTTTTCACCAGCAAATTGACTAGAACTTAGAGTTTAAGAGGAAACTATTGTTTAATCGAAAAATCACAGGATCTGCTGTTTTTTCAGTTTATATAAGAATTATCTCTTTATCTGCATTTTTTTCAAATAACATAAAACTAATTTTTTGACATAATACTTAAGGGAGGGTTTCCTCTGTTCTGTATGTTAAATGAATTGACAAAAGCATTGACCAACACGCCTTTTGTATTATAATGGTCATATTTTACCATGAGAAAACAGAAAAACTACCTTAAGTACTGAATTAGGTATTACTCATGCATATGTTTTAATGTCATGGAATTTAAATACTCGTGTTAATTGAGCATGATATTAAGTAGCCAGAGAAGATAAAATAAGTGCTACAGAACGGGAAGGATTTGAACTTGTCCTTGTTCACTTACGGAAAGATTCTACAATATAAAAGTGCAAATCAATGATACGTTCAAGTGAAGGATATTTGTCAGAAGAGTCCGACAATTTCTTGTTTTTAATGCAAACATTGACAAACTTTGCCAATATTCACAAATATTTGCAATTACTTACCAATATTTTGTAACTTTTATTACAAAATTGTAGTGTAAATTGGTGTCAATCTGCTTTCTAAATTTAATATTTGGGGTAGGCATATATTCTTATGTCTCATATTGCTATATTCTGAAATCTGTCCATTTCCCGTCCCAATACAAAAAAAGTATGAGTGAATTGGAGAAAGGTAAAGTCTACAAAACACATAATAATGATATTTAAAAAAAGGCACATCAAATAATGCATGAAACAGAAAATGTATTTGCATGCAAATGTAACTGCATCTTTCCATCTGAACAAGTGATTGCTATGTAGCACAAAACTTTATGGACCTTAAGCAGGAAATGGACTGGTTGAGAATAATAATAATAATAATAATAATAATAATATAATCACTTTAATAACTTTGTAGTAACACTTTCTTGGTTTGCTTTTTATGTTTTTGATGATCATTTGATTAACTGACCCAATAGATTTTTGTTTAATGCGATTTCTGGTTTGCTGTACTTTTCATATAATTTTATTGTGATTCCCCCCCCCCCCAATTTTTAATTGTTTAATATTTTCTTTAAAATGGTGACATTCTAGTATAATTATCATGGGCAGAAACATATGGGCAGAAACATATTTGCATTCATGTACCTCAGTAAGTTTACTTGCTCTGTTCAAGATTATAAATGCAGTACAGATATGACAAAATAATATTGCAAGGCTAATTAGAAAATGGAAAATAAATGGTGCTAAATAATCTGTGCACTTAAAATGGTACAACAAATTATTTTTTATTAAATTTCTAATTACCTTGCTGATGCATGCTTCATTTTCTGCATAGGACAGCACCCAAACTTGCTTTCCAATCATCCAATCCTACTTTGAAATTTTAAGAAGAGAACCCAGGGGAGGTTGCATTATTAACATACAGCTTGTCAGTATTGCACTGTTCTGTAAGTAAGGGGGTAATTCAATAGTCAGAAACTCGCATTGACTTCAATAGGCATTTTCGGACGATGGCAGCCTGAACAGCCGCTTTAGACTATATTGAATTACCCCCTCAGAGTCTGCGTCAAAAGAACATTTTTTTTGCCTGAATATTGATATATTGGACATGTTTCCCAACAAAACTTTTTACTTGATAATATAACTAGCAGTGATGAGTCAAGAAAATTGCAACTATAAGACATTAGCGCTCAACAAACATTTCTCACAAAAATGTCAACAATTGCAAACTAGCACCAAGTCCCATCTCATTCATACATTCTGCCAAGCCATTGCTGGCCATGCAAATTTTGCTCAATTTATTTTAGCGTACAAAGACTAAAAATAGAACACAAATTAGTTAACTATTTATATAGTATTAGAACAGAGAAGATTTGAAAACTTTTGTGGTGCACATGTAACTTTCTGGAAAAGTTTATAGCTTTTCTCCAACTAAACAGACTTCACTCTTGTAACCTTTATTTACCATTTGCAAAAACATTTGTAGAGTGATCCAGGACACCTTTGCATACCTAAAAAACAAGAGGTTTTGTAGTGGTCCCTGCTCCTCAGCCAGTGTCCCTCTACACAACATAAAGTAATGACAGTTTAAAGACAACAGTATATTGTATATCATTTGTACAAAAACATACACATGAATGATGTGATGCAGTTATTAGAGTACTGTATGTACCGTATTGTCACACTTACTCTGGTAGGGAAAAAAACCATGCAGACATGCTCCATCAGGTTGTTGTATGCTCCATCAGGTCCCACAACTCTTGTGGGGATTCCCGGTCCAAGAATGATGGGATGCTTGGTGGGGTCCCAGTGGGCTCAGTGGGGTTGCTTCGACGTCTAGCTGCCATCCTAATAATAAAGGGTGCCTAGACATTCTAGACCAGGGGTGGGCAACCTAATTTTCAATGTAGCCACAGGTGTGGCGAATTAGAAGTGAAAATAGCCACACCATGAAAAAATTGAGGTATTATGTTGCGCATGTGAAAATTTTAAACACACAGTTTGAACAAGTTTATAAATTCTCAGGGCCGTTCTATAGTGTGTGCACCCGTGCGTGCCTGTGTGAATGCGTGTGCACGTGACACATGCTTTTTATGTGTATGCTGTGAGCGAGTGAGGTACTGTGTGTATGCGTGTGTATATGTATATGTGTGTGTTATAAATACGTTTGAAATAAATAAATACTTTAATAAATTATTTATTAACATTGTACATGCGTACATACACACACATACACACACATTTCAGCTGAGGTAGCAGCGCAAAATATTTATTTTCCTCATCTTCCCCCGTCGGCTGGTTACACGCTCACTGCCGTGCGCGCGTGGCACCATTTTTAAAAAGGCTGACTAATCTCAGCCAACTATAACTGCCGCGCGCGCACGGCGCAGCAAGCGCATGCACTATAGAACGGCCTTCAGACCGCAAACCCCCTCATCCTCTCACCCCCCTTCATCCTCCTCTCACGCCACCACCACTACCCTCATCATCATCATCATCTCCTCACCCCCATTATCATCATCTCCCCCAACAACCTTGTCCTTCCCCCAGCACCATTGTCCTAACACCCTTGTCCTCCCCCCAGCACCCATGTCCTGCCCCCAGCACCCATGTCCTGCCCCTAGAACCCATGTCCTGCCCCCAGCACCCATGTCCTGCCCCCAGCACACTTGTCCTACCCCCAGCACCCTTTTCCTGCCCCCAGCACCCTTGCCCTGCCCCCAGCACCCTTGCACTGCCCCCAGCACCCTTGTCCTGCTCCCAGCACCTTTGTCCTGCCCCCAGCACCCTTGTCCTGCTCCAAGCACCCTTGTCCTGCTCCCAGCACCCTTGTCCTGCCCACAGCACCCTTGTCCTGCCCACAGCACCCTTGTCCTGCCCCAGCACCCTTGTCCTGCTCCCAGCACCCTTGTCCTGCTCCCAACACCCTTGTCCTCCCCCCCAACACCCTTGTCCTCCCCCCAGCACCCTTTTCCTCCCCCCAGCCCCTTTCAGCAGTCCCCCCTCCATTCCTACCAGATCGCGGCACAGAGGCGACGGAGGCAGTGGTAGTGGGAGGGAGGGGAGTGAGGGGGGGAGGGAAGCGCGGCAGCACGTAAACTTGAGCTGGAGGGGAGCGCGGCAACTTCTGAAGCCGGCTCGGAGGGGAGGCATCGAGCGCATTTGGAGCCCTGGAGCAGGCGTGCGTCACGTGCTGGAGTGGACGCGCACGGCACGCATGTGCTGGAGCGGCCGAGGGTGAGGGAGGGGAACGCGTCACACCGCTGGAGCGCGCTCCTTCCCTACTAGGGGAGAAAAAAGGAGGGGGGGGGGCGCACAGGAAGTCCCGGCGACCCTGTTCGCCACAGTTTCAGTGCCAATTCGCCACAAGTGGCGAATGGCGACAGGGTTGCCCACCCTGGTTCTAGACCTTTCTTGTGACATTGTTACATTGTATAGAAACACGTGTGTTGTCTTGTTGTAGATAGCGCATGCACCGTCATAGAGTAAGCTATTTGGTGTATCATCTGCAAGACGCATACTGAAAGACACTTACATAAATAAACCGCATAAATATTTATGCCGGCCAAGTTGCAGCCGAGTTGCGACGGAAAAAGTCTTTAAACCACTGTAATCTGGCACATTTTCGCTGTAACGAAAACAGTAAGTCTGGACACATCTGTAATTCACATTAATAAGGTGAGAGGAAGATCAGGTTTATAAAGGTACTCACCCAAAACAAAGAGAAAGCACTAACTACATACACAGCAATGTAATACTCTTTCCTTATATTTAATTGCAGCTTCTTCTTGACAATACCATCAAATAGTTTTCTTGAATAATGTTCACTCCCAAGAACAGTGCATATACAGTAGATTGGAAAAAAAAAAAAAAAAAAAAAAATGAAATACAGTGTAATATTTTTATAAATAAAGTTTCCTTTCTGTTGAACTTTTTCTGTGCACTCACATTCGTTTTCATTAAGTGTCAAGCCTTCAAAATGAATCGTGCCTTCTATAATTCCCAATGGACCGTGCTTGTGTTCCGATGAGCTCTCAAAGAAACAGGATAAGTATACAGTGTAATACTGTAATATTATAGGCCAGTCTCTCAAGGTTAAAAATCTTAATTTATTATACTCATATTTGTGCAATTTAAAAAAGCATATAGAACAGTAAAGTGCAGGTGTTTTAGCCCAGTCCTTGATCTGATCACCGTTAATAGGGTTCCACTATGCCTCTTGTATCTTGCATCCCTTCCGGTTTACGTTACTGATGAAATTACAACGATTATGAAAAGGACACTTTCTCTTTCACCCAACACATTTCGTAGGCCCCTCCTACTTGTGTGTCCTAAGACTGTCCTAATCTGTACTGCTATATCAATTAGCGGCCATTTAAAAAAGTATACAGTACATATTTAATACATTCTGTAACTATTATATAAACTGGTACAATGTGTCTTTGGGAATCTTGGCTATTTTTTAATATATCACAACAGTATAGAAATGTAACAAAACAATAATCAAATAAAAATAAGATATCTGTAATATATAGTAAACAACAATCTTACAAACAAACATATCGACATGAATCTACAACTAGAACTCAAGTGAATAGCTATAAAGTATATACAGTATATATATATATATATGACTATACAATAAATTTAAATATTAAAATATAAAAATATATACGCAATCTACATTTATGCAACATATATCTGGGAAATCTGAATTAACTAGAAAAATATCGAATAAATATTTAGCATAATATTGAACCAATTATTCCTCAACTAGAAATACAGTAACTGTCTACATAAATTAACAAAGTTTCTAAAAAAAAAAAAAAGGGTATTGCATTAAAAAAAATGTAGTAATGTATTTTTAATGTAGAGGAATATGTATCAGTAGAAAATCTCAGTGAAATAATGCACATATAAGTCTAAAATGTAGGTAGGTATGCTTACTTTTTCACACTGCAGAATTCATAAGAGATGGGAAGTGATTTTCCACATCACATAGAATCAGCAAAAATGTACTGTCTTGATGGGACAGGAGAAATAGTACTGTCTTCCTGATCTTATACGACAGCATGAAGGGTCCATTAATCCTTTCTGTCTCAACAATGATATGAGATTAAATATTTTTTTTCTCTAAAATCTTTATGCGGTATGTAATCAAACATTTATTTTCTCACATTTGCATTTTTAAAGCTTTTTCCCTTTAATTCTAGTACATTTCTCCAGTTTTCACATTAATGGGCAATTGCAGTCATCAAGCCAGTTGTACAATGTGCTGTTACTTTTTGCTACAGGAACAAGGCCCTTTGCACCGAGATTGTAATACAACCCATCTTCCCTGGGACTGTGCAGGCTACAGTGCAAAACTGTGTTTGAAAATCTCTTTTATCATTCATCGTCTCCAGACTGAAATTATTTTTGACAACCTCGGCAGAAAACAAGCAGCTTTCTGGCTACTGGCAAGCCGATTAAAGGGAGGAAACACATGTTCACTGTCAGACGGAGCCCCTCGAGAAAGCATTGACAACCTCTTAACCCCTTTCCCAGTGAAAGTGCCCAAATGTTTCTTTTGAACAAAATTCCTGCATTGTTAGTAAGCATCCTTTAATTCATCATATCCCATTTACTAATTCAGGCATGTTGAAAGACTGCAACGTATATTTTATTATTTTCAATCTGATCGAGTTACTTTACTAATCTTTTAGCATTGCTGATGTAGAAATAATGAGCTATCCTTTGTACAAATGTGTATCCCTTATGCATACATCTCCTTAAATACCAAAAAACGTGAGAATTTTAGTAGATTTGATGATAACCTGTTAAATATATCAGAAAGCTGTTGTAGCAAACAGTACGGAGTCTGACATGTTGACACACTAGGCTTAAGGAAGCGTCACGAATGGTAGTCATTGCTGGATCGGGTGCGTTAACCCACAATGCACCATAGTAAAGTTTCCGATAAAAGGGCCGGCAACGGAAACTTGTGTGAAGAACAAAAAGAGTCAAACCATCAAGACCTTTGTAGCAGTTTCTATTAAGCTTGTCATTGGCACCAAAGCCCAACATATTATCACCTACAAGTACATATACATAAAGGCACATTGGCCTATGTTCCTTTATATTCAATTTTAATCATATTAAAATTATTGAAGGTTGAGATAGCTTTTTAATGGACCAACAAGAGAGTTCTTCAAATATGTAATAATGTATACATAACATTTGAACCCGAGGTGTCCAAATAGCACACAGGAAGAAGAGAGAGACAGGTGATGTTTTAAAATACTGTATCTGCACACACTATTACTGTACATATTTGAAGAGTTCTATTGTTGGTCTGTTGAGAAGTTACAATCTACATTTCTCAAGGACCAATATGGCTTCTAGAAAGGTACATACAAATTATAATACAAATGTCTTTGTTTGATACCATCTAATATTATGTAAAATTCATAAGCTTCATTCATCCATCTATACTTCAACAAAAAAGTCTACAAATTGTGAACATGGATTAATTTGATAAGATAAAGCCCAAAAAAGCGATGACTGCATTTCAAAACTTTTTGCTCATTTGAATGGGATTCATAATATGCATAGTACATTTCAATTCATACATATTTCTCATTCCTCCTACAAACTCAGCTGAGCTATTTCTTTTGCCACATTTCTGTTGCAATATGTTAGTAAATGCAATGCTTTTAGGCAGTATGCTACTGTATGGTTTTAGTATTGAATGCACTGTTTAGTCTCATGATAAGTTCAAGGCAGATGATAAAGTGATCCTGCCTTGTTGAATGGGATTTCTATGAAATCCCCAGTTTATGTGTCTTTTGGCATTTCCCTATGTAACTCCACACATACTGCATATAATGATTAAAATGGTCTCTATTTTTAGTCTCTCCCTGTCTCTTCCTGACCCTAATACTCAATTTAGTGTGTAGCAGGATATCACATACATATTGATGTGGCCCTGGCAACATCTATTTAAGGGAATGGATGTTAATGCATTATTAACTGTGCATCGCCACACTTTTCCCTACATTGAACAGAGAGGTCTATCTTACACTCTATCTGTCTCACTCCCTCATTCTCTAACCTGGATGCTGGACTCACTTTTTAGGTTACATAACATATAGACAGGGCTTCTGCCGCTGACGGGGGGTGGGGGAGGGGGGCAGTGAGTACAAGTGTCCGGGGCACGGTGGCTGTGGGGGGCCACTGAGGGCCCCAGCTCTGGGCTCTCTCCAGCTGCTGCCTCCTCTTCCCATGTTGGGTCTCTCAAACCCGCCAGTGCGTGACAGATGCTGGGCCTGACTTCCGGATGCACCCAGCTTCCGGGGCCCACCAGTGGGAGAGAGAGGCCCGGAGTGGGAAGAAGCGGCAGCAGCTGGGGGGAGCCAGGGCCCAGCGGTGCAAACCAGAGGTAAGTAGCAATTGTATTTGGGAGGGGGCAGTGGTAATTGTATCTGGGTTGGGGTAGTAGTGGTAATTGTATCTGGGGTGTGGTGTTTGCACCTGAGGGTGTGTGTAGTGGTGTCTGTAATGTATGTTGGGGGTGTAGTTTCATTTGTATCTGGAGGGGAGTGGTGTCTGTATTTGGGGGGGTAGTTTTGTATTGGGAGGAGTTACTGTGTGTATTAGGAGGGTAGTGTGTGAGGGTGAATTGTACGGCTATTGGGGGGGAATTGTATGTATGGCCAGGGGAGGAGAGGGAAATTAGTGTGAGGAGGGGGGGATTGAGGGAGCAGGATTGAGTGAAAGGGGGTAATTAAATTATAACGGAGGGGTGGGGAGAGAGCAGGTGTAAGAGAGGGAGTGAGTGAGAAAGAGAGGGGGGAAGAGTGAGGGGAAAAGTGAGAGACAGAAGGGGGATAGAAATACAGTGTGAAAGTGGAGGCTGCTGACACGGAGTGCCGAGCCAACACGGGTGGGTGGGGAGATGGCCTGGGCAAAGCTCTAGTCCTGGGCCTCAAGAAATCTGTCGGTGGCCCTGCATATAGAGATACACCTATCTACCTTTATTATAGCTTTTCAGTAACCAGGCTGTCTAGTAGATTTGGTTGAGTTATGGTGACAAAAGGACATTATAATAGAAGTCAGCCATTTGGATTTAAACACACAAGAACTATTAAACTCTGGAAAATGACTAAACATCCAACTGTCTGCAATACTGAAAGAATTTGCATTGAAAATATACAGTAGCATTTTAGATGGCATAAAGTTTATATTGTAATGTAAAAATATTGCAAAAAACAGGCTTAAATGCTGTTTCTTGTGTTTTTCTGTCACATTTTCTTTGTGTCTGATTGTAACCACTACCAACATTACATTGCAAAGCCAGTAAGCCATCCTCACATTGATGAGACCCAAAATGTTGAAACAGTAGGTTTACTGGATATGCACTTCTTTAACCCAGGCTGTGCTGAAAAGGCTGTGTAATACGCTAAATAAGCTCATAGGGCCCATGTTAAAATGGAAACAAAAAGTGAAGCATTATGAGTGCTCGTTTGAATGTCATTACCCAGAACCCTGGCTGCAGTGGAAGCATTGTATGTTAAGAGATAATGGGGACTTGTCTGAGATATGTGAATGTGCTCACAAGTGGTACTTTTATTTGCTGTTTCTTGTGTTGGAACACACTTTCGAATTCTGCATACTAACACAAAAATAGTAATACTCTACTTTTAACATGATGTATTTGTAAACCTTGTGGACATGCCTGTAGTTCTATTGAAATTGTATTTTCTTCCAGACTTCCGAAGGCAACAAGGCACATAGCTACGGGGCTTTGGAAAGATCCTGAGGGAAAGATCATTGTTTTTATATGAAGGTATACCCAGTGGAAGGGTTGCTAGCAGTGAAGCTATAATCACTGGAGTCTTTCTGCCCCTAGATTTATTCTCTCCTCTACTGAACATGCCTGCTCTCTTCATAGAGAGGTAGGCATATGTAATTTCCTTTATTAGGAAATTATTTTACACAGCCAATTCTTCAAAACTACATTTAGAAAAAGAGGCCAGACGAGTTACTCTGACCAGCATTTCTCTCTTGTGATGAACACACAATAATTTTAAAGGTTGAAACTTGTATTTATGAGGGGGAGAATAAATCATTTTCATCTTCAATCCAGGGTATCCTTAACAATCTACATGTGTATGCTCAGACAGCTAATGAAACACAGATGTACTGCATCTTTGTTTGTGGCTTTGCACATAAATCCATCATCCTTTCCTTCTCATTCTCTTGCACTCTACTCAATGCAATATGTACTAGGCATTTCTAACTATAGCCCAGTTTTTACATACAAGGCAGGATCACATTAGTTATTCTGACTCTAGTTTCTCTTAAGCAAAAGATATACATAAACAAAGTGATCAATGGCTTTAATACTGTTATCAATATACCCAAGATTTACAGACACAGCAAGGAAAAAACATTTGTTAAGCATTTCCCCTCCAACCATATAATATATACACTCGCTTGAAGAAATGACTCTTGTTGCGAAATGCGTAGGAGGAGGACTTGGAGGAGTTCTGTCCTCTTGCACTTTCCATGGAGGACCAGAACATATAGGAGTGATGTCACAGCAGCTGCAACATGGTTTCCCCCCCAGCCGGCACCACAGACTTACAGTAGTGCTATGAACACACAGATAAGCTTTTACCACTTATGTACTTTGTAAGTGTATTTTTAGTGTGTTTACCTTTGTAATACATATTTGAACAGTCTGCACTATGTGGTCTGCAATTCTGTCTTCTAGATTTGCTTTGCTACATTTGGGAACTGAAGACTCCCTTATCCAGAAGCTGCAAAAAAGCACCCGCTTAGACTGATTGACATTTATAAACTCAAATTATGAGTAACTCCCAGTTTCCTTTGGCCTTAAGGACTTACATATCTGTAACATTTCTGACAGTTTTTATTTTACATGGTTTCAACCAATATATTCAATTTTGTATCATGTATTTATTTTTATCACATTCCCAAGTGATTCATTGTATTTCCCATATGCCCTTACCTTGATAGTTGGTCTTAATACAGATCACCCCTACCTTTGGGCCACTACTGCACCTTATCTATTCTTATCCCCTGGATGTCCCTATATAGTGCTGTGAGTGCCCATCTATTTCTCTTTTGTCTCATATACATATATATATATATGTATATATACATACATATATATATATATATATATATATATACAGTACATACATACATACATGCTTTTACAGGTAACTAGTGAAGATGAGAAGTAAATCCCAGGATGGTGCTTCCAATGTCCAGGATGACGATTGCAATATAGCTTTAAAAGTCCAGGAACTTATGTATCCATTAGATAGATAATATGTGCAGTTTGAAAGGCATAGAGCTCACAATAAAGCCATAATTAAGGACTTCAATAATAGGATAAAACTCACTGTGGATGTGGGAATGAATTCCCAATAAAGAGAACCCATCCCACAGTTACTTAAGAGTAATAATCTACTGTCCCTAGGCTAGAGCGACAACAGCCTATCTGCATATAAAGTCATTTTAGTAAATGTGAATAACTCACTGTTTGGTTGTCCATAGATATCCTGGTTGAAATAGCGTGCCTCCGTCCATAGACTGAGTATAGATATCCGAAAAAAGATGATGGAGCACTGCTGCAAAATGAAAGGGCTGGAGGCTAGCTAGTGAAAATTAAAAATGCTTTATTCAAAGATGCATAGTAGCCATCGCTACAAAGAGGGTCCTCTAACGCGTTTCGTGCTTGCGTAGCGCTTTGTCAAGCATTTTTAATTTTCACTAGCTAGCCTCCAGCCCTTTCATTTTGCAGCAGTGCTCCGTCATCTTTTTTCGGATAGCTTTTACAGGTAACATATGACTATTATGACATTTTGGGACATGAACCTAAGTTAGAAAGCCTCCTTACACTATTCTGCCTCATATTACCTTTCTCCTTTTCCACATAGGGATTGTTCACACAACCTGTTGGGCCACAAATTAGTTTTTTAGATCAGCACTGTATTTTTCTCTCTCAGTGGCTTATTCTGTAAGCCTTCATAAAAAGAAAACGCTGGGCTGTTTACACCGCCAGTTTTTTGAGCGTTGCTATCACGGTATTCAGAAAGCTTCGATTACCTGTGATAGCAAAATTCCCAAAACTGGCGAGTAGCCGGCGACGTGTTGATCGCCACTCTCAAAAGGGCTCACTAGGCGATTTATTCCAGTTGCCTCTCTCTGTGCATATCTCGCGAGCGATCGCAAGATATTAATATACATTTTATTACTGGTGTAGATGAGAATGGGGGTCTCTGGAGCAGAACTGTGTTGATTTCAGGTCAGGGGACCCCCTGCTTCGAGATATAGGCCCCGTTATGGGTTACCGGTATCTCCGATGCATTTAAATGTTTTGCGTCATGTGACTGTGGGAATAAAATGCATTGGAGATACCGGCACCCCATAACGGGGCCTGTTTCTAAAGCAGGGTATCCCTGGACCTCAAATCAACGCGGTTCTGCTCCAGAGACCCCCTGCTCCTCTACACTAGTATTAAAACATCTTCATTACCTTAGCGGCCAGCCGCTAAGGAAATTAAGGGGTTAAACCTCAATAGCCCGTTTCTTGGGGCAGAGCAATGGATGAACGGGGCAGTAGTCCCAGGGTGGGTGCTTAGGCCTGTCTGGGAGGTTGCTGGAGGAGTTAACCTCTTCACTACCATAGCGGTGGGAACCACTATGGTAATGAAGGGGTTAACTAGTACCGCTACCCCAGGAACGCCTAAACATCCATCCTTGGGGCTACTACATCCTTCACTCAATCCCTCTACCCCCAAGAAGCAAAAATAAACATAACAACCCTACTACCCATCTCCTCTATCCCTAACAACCCCCCCAAAACATACCATACAGTAATAGGCAAAATTACTATTATCCACATATGGATAATATTGCATTTGCCCATTATAAAATCCAACATTAGCCAGCATAAATAAAGTAAATAAAATGTTCTACTTACCACTGCCAGCATGAAGGGCATCCTCATCAGCATACACCAGGTCCATATCCTCTGTTGCCAGCAAGAGTACATGAAAAAATACAATCTAATGGCCCCTAACCCCTTAATCACCTTAGCAGTTAATAACAGCTATAGTAATAAAGGGGTTAACCCACCCTCCCCCGCTACCCACCCGGGAGGCCTAACCACCCACCCCGGGACAACTATACCCATCCTATACCCATTGATTGGCACAGTGGTATATCATATCAATATAATATTAATATATATGAACTATTCATCCCACGGGCAGTACAAAGGACTCGGGGCCATCCCTTGAGGTTGGAGGAAAGGAAATTTCACCAGCAACAAAGGAAAGGATTCTTTACAGTAAGGGCAGTTAAAATGTGGAATTCATTACCCATGGAGACTGTGATGGCAGATACAATAGATTTGTTCAAAAAAAGGTTGGACATCTTTTTAGATGGGAAAGGTATACAGGGATATACCAAATAAGTATACATGGGAAGGATGTTGATCCAGGGATTAATCCGATTGCCAAATCTTGGAGTCAGGAAGGAATTAATTTTTCCCCTTAATGGGGTTTTTTGTTTGCCTTCCTCTGGATCAATAAGTAAGTATAGATATAGGATAAAGTATCTGTTGTCTAAATTTAGCATAGGTTGAACTTGATGGACCTACGTCTTTTTTCAACCTCATCTAATGTAACTATGTAACTATGTAATATGGGCATGATAAGCCACTATAGCAGTCAATACACACTAATAAAAGAAATACACAAGCACCTAAACACCCCAACAATAAAAGAACTAAAAAGCTTTAACTACACACCAATTACATTAATCTATCAGTAAAACAGCAAAATAATTAAAATTATGCTATCCCAGAACATAAGAATACAAATAAATAAACACCTATCCAACCAATCAATTAAAGAAATAAAAGCACTAGCCAACAAAACAAATAATTAATTTAAAACGCTAACCAATCCTAAAATGTACGTTTTAATAACAAGCCATCCAAATTCAAAACAATTTAATCCAACCAATAAACAGAAATCAAAAAATAACAATCAATAGAAAACAAGCTTTTGCCAAAAAATGCATTTGTTGTCACTGTATTTATCAGTCAATGGGCAATCACAAACATAAAAATACAATTTTCATTTTAATTGCATCAATCAGGTATTTCATATTACAGGGATGTGTCAAAAATAATTTAAAACAACACATTATGTGTCATATTTATTTATAAAATATTTTACCAGGAAGTAATACATTGAGAATTACCTCTCGTTTTCAAGTATGTCCTGGGCACAGAGTAAAACAAATAATACATGGTTACAAGTACAGTTACATAAATGAACAGGGTATACATTATATACAAGACATTGCGTGCACAGTTAAAGAAAATGTATATTATGAGCGTATGAAACAGTTACAGACCAGATTAAAATGTGAGACCGCCTTAGATTTAAAAGAACTTAAACTGGTGGTGGATGTGAGAGTCTCTGGTAGGTTGTTCCAGTTTTGGGGTGCACGGAAGGAGAAGGAGGAACGTCCGGATACTTTGTTGAGCCTTGGGACCATGAATAGTCTTTTGGGGTCTGATCTCAGGTGATAAGTGCTGCAGGTGGTAGGGGTGAGGAGCTTGTTCAGGTAGCTGGGTAGCTTGCCCATGAAGAATTTAAAGGCAAGACTGGAAAGGTGAACTTTGCGCCTAGACTCTAGTGTTGACCAATCTAGTTCTTTGAGCATTTCACAGTGATGTGTGTTGTAGTTGCATTGGAGAACAAAACGACAAATTGAATTGTAGAGGGTGTCAAGTTTGCTAAGGTGGGCTTGAGGAGCCGAGCCATATACTATGTCTCCATAGTCAATAATTGGCATTAGCATCTGCTGTGCGATACGCTTTCTGACCAGGAGACTTAGGGAGGATTTGTTCCTGTAAAGTACCCCTAGTTTGGCATAGGTCTTGGTTGTCAGGGTATCAATGTGCATCCCGAATGTTAAGTGGGAGTCAAACCATAAGCCCAGGTATTTAAAACTAGTGACAGGTGTTAGGGTGGTGTTAGCGTTGGTTCTAATCAGGAGCTCAGTCACTGGAAGCTTTACAAATTTAGTCTTGGTCCCAAATACCATTGTTACAGTCTTGTCAGTGTTTAAAAACAGTTTGTTTTGGGAAATCAAGTTTTCGAGTCGCAAAAGTCAGACTGAAGTATGTGTTGAAGGTCAGAGAGGCTATGGCTTTGTGCATATAGGATTGTGTCATCTGCATACATGTGTATTGAGGCTTCCTTACAAGCTGTGGGAAGATCATTAATGAACACTGAGAAGAGTAGGGGCCCCAGAACAGAGCCTTGCGGGACACCACAGGTGATATCCAGGGGGTTGAAGTTGGAGCCTGAGATGGACAGATGTTGGGATCTTCCTGATAGGTAGGACTGAAACCAGTTTAAAGCATGTTTCCCTATTCCATTCCACACTGGATTTCATTGCAAACTTTTAGCAGGGTAGTTACGGTGGAGTGTTTGGGATGAAACCCAGATTGGAATTGGCTAGGGAAATTTGTCTTGGTATAGAAATCGCTTAATTGGGAGTGGACACATTTTTCCATGACTTTGGATAGAATTGGGAGAAGTGAGATTGGCCTGTAGTTTGAGACAGTGTTTTTGTCCCCACTTTTGAAGATTGGGACAACTCTGGCAGTTTTCCAGGTCTTAGGGATATGGCCTGCAGACAGGATAGAGTTGACTATGGACGCAATTGGTTTGGCAATGGCTGGGGCACCAAGTCGTAGGAACCTAGATTGTAGTAAGTCGGGTCCACATTGGCTGCTTAGTTTTAGTTTGAGGAGCGCTTGTATAATCTCCTCTTCAGATACTTGGCCAAATTGAAAATTGTGGGCAGTGTTGGGAGGGGGTGGGACTGTAGGGGTACTCCCAGGATGAGATTCAGGTTTGTGGTTTGGGCTGCGTTTCGCTAATAAGTTAGTGGCACACCCCACAAAGTAATCATTGAATGCATTTGCAATGTCAGTGGGGTTTGTCAGAGTAATATCCCCCTTAGTGATATTACTTGGCTGTTGATGGTTAGGAGGCTGGAATATATTGTTGATAATCTTCCAGAAGTTAGCTGGGTTTGATGTATTCTGGTGGAGATTGTTAGAGTAATATTGTGCTTTTGCGTGCCTTGTTTGCCTTGTGCACATGTTCCGCATGCATCTGTAGTGATTGAGATCCTTGGTAGTGCCAGTTACTTTGTAGCTTTTCCACAAGGCATCCCTGAACTGGTAGAGTGCTATAAGGTCAAAAAATATGTAGAAAGTCTTCATACAGTATATACAAAACATTTTTTTTGCCCTAAAATTTTTGACACACCACAAATTTGTGTGGGGGTTTGTTTGTTTTAACTTTGCTCCATATCTTTTTTTTGTTTTCCCAGTATTGCCACATACACATGTAACACACTTTCCCTACCCCTGAGGCAAACAGCATATAATAGTGTTACGGTCCTAACCTGTTAGTCTTACAGAAGGCCGAAGCCTCCGCTCCTGGGGAGCCTGGGGTGGCTAGTGCAGCGCCTCTACGCATGAGGATCCCAGCGCTGGCGGGATAGCCCCTCACGGGAACCGATATACCTATAGGATATACCCAAATAATCACAACCAGAACAAGGTATATGCATCACTCTTTACTGTGCCCCACAGTACTCACACAATAATAGCAGTGCAGACACAATAATAACAGTAACAGTCCCCCCACTCTATATTGGAGTACAATATCCCTTGGGCAAGGTCCCCGTCAAAGCAACACCCTACGTAAGTGTGAGGGCAGTGCTACCCTCCCGTGTGTAGTGCTTGTGCACGTGGGTACCTTCCTGGGTACTCGTGTACACCTGGGTATTTCTTAGATAGAAAGCATATGTGATCCCACGATGCAGCGCCTCCGACACAATCCCCTCTCTCCTTACTTCTGGTAGCAGCATGTGGCCATTCCACCAGGCCTGGGGAATCCTCTGCTGCTGTTCCGTCTGCATTGCTGACTCTCTCCACCACACACTAAGGGCAGGTTCCTTACTAGTGGCCAGCCCTACAATACTCCACTACGGTGTAGGGGAACTATCTGGGGCCTAGGGGGAACGGGTCTGGCCTAGTCCAGGGGGCTTGACTAGCACCCAGGACATTGCCTCTCCCTTTCCAGGCTCCATCAGGACTGAGCATGCCGCCTCCAGTCCGCAGAAGAAATCCTTAACAGCAGGACCTCCACTTCCTGCAGCGCCAACCACAGGATGGCCGCTGCCTTACACATAGTCTATACTTATATTGCTGTGTCAACCACACAAAACCCTCCCATGCGACAGGACCACTGCCAGGGACAGGCAAGGGAGGGTATCCTGCTACACACATTTAACTCATTGTTGCACTACCCTCTTTTGTTTCAGCTGCATAAATGCTCTTTGTGACTCATTTCACTAACATTCTCACTATGGCTCTTTTTCGGTATGCCATGAAGTGATCTTCCCCTTGCTGGAGAATAATTTAATTGCATTCATTTGAATGGCCCTGAACGGTTCTCTAGCATGGGGAAGATGATTTCACAGCATTTTGAAGAAATACTGGTGTGAAAAACAGATGCAAAACAGGTGCAAATACAGAACCAAACTGAACAGGTGCAAATACAGATCCAAACTGATCGTGGAAAAAAATTAACAAAAAACTTTGATATTTACTGTAGGGGGAAATACTGTTGTAAAACTGGTGAACAATACAGTGCAAAAAATACACCATGTTATTCGACCCCAAAAGTGCCTTTGTAAGCAATGTATTTTTATTTAAACACTGATTGCTCCAGTTTTGTAATCAAGAGACTTGAATAAATGACATGCCACCCATGGGCTATTTGCAATGCACACAATAATACCACTCATGACACATACTTGGTCAGGTTCATGCATATGATTTCAAGCCAATTGTGACTCAAAGCTGTCCATGGGTCCTGCTTTCCATTTGTGAATAGGAAGCTGTAATTGTTACTACAGTATTTCTAGTTCTAGGCTTGTATGGGTAAGGATCTTTTCCTCTGTATCCTAGTGAGAGCTGAGTTCAAGGCAAGTCTCAATCTAATTTAATAATGCAGCTTCTAACAGCAACACTGCAGGATTATGAGTGATACCTCATGAAGAATCTTCAGAACAAATCTCAGGAAAGTCACATTCACACGATATTCACCAAAAAACAGAAAACATTCTGATTGAAACTAATCCAGTCTGAATGACTGAAAATGTAAATGGAAGCAACTTATTCAAGTGAATGAGCTTCTGGCAGTGGAAGGCTTAGTATGGCATTAGTTTGCCTAGTAAATATGGGCCTTTCGCCAGAATGGAGAAATGAAGTGGGAGAAACTAGTAGAACGAAAGGTAATACAGGAGTAACAAAGACTGTGGTGAGAGGATGGAACAAGTCTGATTCATCTGATGTTGGAGATGGACTTCCAGAATAGAAATGTATGGTCTGGTTGGCACTGGTAATTTATTAGTACTGCCAAAACCTAGATACAGTACGTGAGAGAATTCAGGATATTAGGATCTGTCGTCATTGCGACGGCATTACGTCATCACATTGGGACGGAACGCTTGTGGCGAGCCTCTGTCCCTGCTGCAAGGAGCCCCTGTGTTGTTTCCGGATGGTAATCAACCTGGATCGGAGGGACTTACTAACAAGGACTGTCATTGGAGCTCTTTTGGTCATACACCACGAGGTCTTGTACTACAGACTGGAAGCTGGTAGCGTGTGATTCATCTCTGCTGTGGAGGAGACTCCATGCTGTTCCGTGGTGGTGATATTCTCAATGCTTTTAAACCATTTTCGTTTGTGACTGAGCCTGTTTCCCTCTCCTCAATTTTTATTATTAAATTTGTATGTTTTTACGCTATGGGTTGCGCACTTTCTTCTTTGTTTTTTGAGATTTTTTCTGGACGTGGTTCTCCACCTGAAAGCTGCCTTTAACCCATTCAATCGTTAATCATCTGACTGGACTCTTCAAGGAGTGGATTAGTATATATTTATACTCTTTTATTATTATTATTTATGCTGTTATTCTTTCTGCTAATTGAGTTATTCTACTTGTGTTATTACAAGCATTAATACTACTGGTCCACTATTACCATATCTACTGGTGCTACTATTTTCTGTTATATATACAGGTAAACCCCGTTATAGCGCGCCCCGTTATACCGTGAAATCGGTTATAACGCGGTTTTCACGTGGCTCCCGTTTAAAAAAAAAAATTAAAAAATAAACAATTTTAAATTCAAATTTTTTTTGCACACTGCACACTGCACACTGCACACTGCACACTGCACACTGCACACTGCACACTGCACACACACTGCACACACACTGCACACACTCCCAGAACTCACTGCACACACTCTACACTGCACACACTGCACACACTCTACTCTGCACACACTGCACACACTCTACACTGCACACACTGCACACACTCTACACTGCACACACTGAACACACTCTACACTGCACACACTGCACACACTCTACACTGCACACACTGCACACACTCTACACTACACACACTGCACACACTCTACACTGCACACACTGCACACACTCTACACTGCACACACTGCACACACTCTACACTGCACACACTGCACACACTCTACACTGCACACACTGCACACACTCTACACTGCACACACTCTACACTGCACACACTGCACACTCTACACTGCACACACTGCACACACCCTACACTGCACACACTGCACACACTCTACACTGCTCACACTGCACACACTCTAAACAGATATCTCTCACAGACAGGTAGGTCCCCCACAGACCCCAGCACCTTAACCCCTTGAGTGCCACAATGAACACCTTAACCGCTTGAATGTCAGTGCAGAGCAATGAGTGCTGTCTCTCTCCCCCTCCCCTGACACGCATGGGGTTTAATGTAGCCCTACCTACAATAAAAAAAACTCACACCCGCACTGAAGTCATATCCCCCCTGTTACAGCCATATTAACCCCTCAGAGGATGAGACTTCCAGTGAGGGAAGCACAACCCCTCCTCCCCCTTTAGTCCTTATCTCTCCTAACACGGGGAGGTGGTGATCAGGACCGGTCCCTTGCTCTGGTGTCCTTCCTCCCTGCGGCTGCATGTCAGGACCGGTGTGCGGGTCTCCCCCTCCCTCCCCGGTACCTGGAGGATAAGACGCTGGAGCAGCGCACCCACTCGCTGAGGTCGCACATTGCCTGGTAGCCGGGGTCCCTCTCCTTCTCCCTCTCCACATGGTAGGCGTAGAGGGCCAGCAGGATCCCCAGCGCGCACACCGTGTACCGGGCCCCGCTCTCCCACCGCGGCACAGACACTCTCAGCACGGGCGCCGCCATCTTAACCCCTGCTATGCCGCGGAGGGCCGGTAGGTGTGGGGGCCTGGGGGGGGGGAGGAAATGGTTGCCGGTGGTGGGAGGACTCGCCGTTGCTAGGGGACGTGTAGGGCTTCCGGCCACCCCTTCCTTCCTTCCCTCCTCACTCCCTCCCTTCCGATCAGGTGCGCGGTGGCCATTTTTTTTAAAAATTAGCGCGACCCCGGGTCTAGCGCGGTCGGATCGGGTTGGTCCCCGAGGACCGCGCTATAACGGGGTTTACCTTTATATATATATACATATATATATATATATACATATATATATACACACTGTATATATAAAAAACAAAAAGGGACAGCGTGGGCTCCGTAGTGTAAATAATTAAGGTTTTATTAATCACAAGCTAAAATCAGTTCACTCACAGCATTGAGGTAGGACATGCGCATTGAAAGAGAACACCTGTCATACATGGTATCTCCGTCGTTCAGGATCTGAAGTCTCGTGGCTGCATGCGTGTAAGACTCTTCCTACTGCCGGGTAACTCCGTGATGTGCCTCCACTCAATGGCCCCCCAGCTGAACGGCACACGATTACGTGGTTCCGCAGCAAAACAGTTCCCCTCCGGTTCAACAGAAACTCAGTGAGCTGGATGCTTAGTGTTGCCCATAACGCCCTTACGCATTTCGTCACAAATAGGACGGCGACATCATCAGAGGATAAGGGATGGGTGCATACTCACCCCTTATTTAGTCCAAATATCTATTAATTAATTAGAAAGATCTTTACCCCACCAAAGGTGGGTTGAGTGAAATTATTACAATTGGCTGCAATACAATAAATACTCACATACAGGGGATAACATCAAACAGCTGGCATAACGTGAAACAAACAATATAAGGAATTAATTACTTATCAAATGCAAAACTATACAAATTAAAGACATCTTACTCCCATTTTAGAAGAGAAAAAATTCATATACACTGAATTGCAGATAGAACAATGATAACAATATACATGTTATATACATAAATAATATATATGAATACATATATGTAAAATGTTTCAAAAGCATAAATACTTAATCATAGATAAATTTATATCTATAATACTTATAATTATTATTGTTATCATTGTTCTATCTGCAAAGTGTCCGCCTCTACGTGGGGTGAACTCCCATTGGAGGGTCTCACCTTTGAAAGTCTATTACTGCGAAGGTGGTCTGCTCCCAGACCACAGGCAGTAACCACTGTGTGGCGTCTCACCGGTGCTACACTCTGACTATCAGCAGCAACTGGGAAAATGTCCCTAGCTATGGGCTTTCCCTGTAGTAGCCACAACCTACTATGACTCAGAACTTATCTGGGGCCTAAAGGGGTATCTGGCCTAGTCTGGGATGCCACCTGCACACAGACACTACCTTACACTTCTGCATCCCTTCTCCGACTGACGTGGTCCCTGCATTCCTCGCCAAACGCTTATCTCTTCTGGCCATGAATGCAGCAGCACTATTGGCCCTCCTATATCACGTGGTGGCAGCCCCTGGGGCTGCTGAGATATGTAGTCCCCTGCGGGTCCAGTTTCAAATGGCCGCCGCACCTATTGGCATTGCGCAAGTGTGGGCATCCTAAAGATGGCGGCACCCGACAGTGGCATCCGCCACAGATCTCTGGCAACTCGCTCAACCGGCCGCAACCTCCCTGCTCTCATGCATCTCCCCTACTCCCGGTGTGTCCTCCCGCTCCTACGGAGGCACCCACGCTCACCGCAGTGCAGCCATCCCCATCTCTAAGTGGATACTCAGTTTCTGTAAAGTCTCTACTGGGTACAAAACTTGGACTTCTGGGATCCAGAGGACAGCTTAGGCCCACTACCCGGTCCTCCTTCAGGAGGTGCCCACCAGTCTCCATTTGAACCAGCGGAGGTTCCTTCCATAGGATCCTGATTTGATTCAACTAGTGGATCCGATTGCTCTTCAGACCCCTCTGGCTCACTGGCCCTAACTATTGTCTCTGATTCGGGGTCAAGGTCTCCTACTTGTGGAATGGGTAACAAATGATTTCTGTGCCAGACCTTTATCCAGCCATCCCCGTCTCGTATGCAGTATACCGGGAGGCCAGGCATTTGAGATTCTACTTCGAAGACCAGCGGTCCGCCAGCTTGTGTTTGCCAGGGATCCCTAGATTGCATAAGAGAACAGCGTCTCAGGACGAAGTTCCCAATAGCGGATCTTGTGGTCATATCTTCTCTTGTTGCAGGCGTTTAGATGGGCCGAGGCCTTTTCCGCTAGCTGATAGGTGCATTGCAGGCTGGCTTTAAGTCGCTGTACATATTTGAAATGAGCAGTATTGGGTACCCCATCGGTAGATACCCGGAGGCAGATGTCCACAGGCAGTCGTGCCTCTCGCCCGAACATCATGAAGTACGGAGCGTACCCTGTGGATTCATGTCGGGTGCAATTATATGCGTGCACCAGTGCCTCAACATGCCTACTCCATTCGGTCTTTTGGGAGCCCTTCAGTGTGCCTAGCATGTCGAGCAGCGTGCGGTTGAACATCTCTGGCAGAGCATCTCCCTCTGGATGATACAGAGTGGTCCTAGACTTATGGATGTTGAGCAATTTAAGCAACTCATTGATAAGCTTGCTCTCGAAGCCTCTGACCTGGTCAGAGTGCATCCGATTCAGGAGGCCGTAGTGGATGAAGTATTTCTCCCACAGCACTTTAGCCACCGTTATCGCACTTTGATCCTTGGTAGGGAACGCTTGGACGTACAGCGTATAGTGATCGGTCACCACCAGCACATTCCCAATGCCTCTTGAATCAGGCTCGATGCACAAGAAGTCCATGCAGAGTAAATCCAGGGCCCAGAGATTTTTAGGTGGCCCATTGGGACTGTGTGTGTGGGCAGAATTTACGATGGACACACCACAGACATTTCCGGCAATACCGCTCTACTGACTTCCGCATTTTGGGCCAGAAGAACCGACCTCTCACTAGGCCAAAGGTCTTGTCTATGCCCAGATGCCCGTGCTCATCATGCAGAGATCATAGCGCTTGGCCCTCCAGGCATCGGGGCAGTGCCAGTTGTCTTCTGTCAGGGTGGTTATGGTATGGGACAATCCTGTAGAGGAGGCCACGGTCTATGTGGAACTTATCCCATTCTTTCATTATGACCGGAACGACATTGGTAGGCATCCGCTTCATCAAGGAGGGGTTGTTTTGTTGGATGGCCTGGCATATAGCCTTAGCCACCGGATCCCTCATCTGGTATATCACCAGTTCTTTCCGGGGATATAATCTGGGGTGACAGACATGCCTTCAGGATGGCAATACGCCACAGGGAGTGCCGTCAGCTGACATCCCAGGGAGTTGGATACTCTCAGCTCAGAGAAGGCAATCTTGTCCTCCACTATGGCAGCAGTGGAGCACATTGCCCAGATTCCAGGGCCAGGGATTTCCTCCCACAGATCGTCGTCTTGGGTTTTACTCAGTCCAGGTCTCCTGGAGAGAGCTTCGGCTCAGATATTTAGAGGCCCCGGTTTATATTTCAAGGTAAACTGATAATTGGAGAGAGCTGCCAGCCACCTGTGACTGGTGGTGTCCAATTTGGCAGATGTAAGGATATGTGTCAGTGGGTTGTTGTCCGTTCGGCCATCGAAAGAAATGCTGTACAGATAATCGTGGAGTTTCTCCACTACTGCCCACTTGAGGGCGAGGAACTCAAGTTTATGAACTGGATAGTTCTGTTCACTTGGGGTTAGACTTCGGCTCACGTATGCCACTGGGCGAAGGCCAGTAGGATACTTCTGGTATACTACAGCTCCCAGCCTGTTGAAGCTTGCATCCACCTGTAATACATATGGCAGCTTGGGATCGACATAAGCCAAGACAGGTTCTTTGGTGAGGCTTTTCTTAAGGTTCATGAACGCTTTCTCGCAGACGGACATCCACTTATCTTTGAGGGGGGCCCGAGCGGATGATGCAGCTTTCTGTCGAGGTTTCTCTGGGTAGATTCTCAGGAGGTTGTTAAGGACTTTGGCAGTGCTGGAGTAGCCTTCCACGAAGCAGCGTTAGTATCCGCAGAATCCCAGGAAGGACGGTAGCTCCATCACATTGTCTGGTCGGGGCCAGATCACCACGGCTTCAACCTTTTTGGGGTCAGTAGCCACTCTGTCTGCGGATACTATATGACCCAAGTAGGTGACTGACGTGCAACAGGACCAGCATTTGTCCAGGGACAACTTCAGGCCCTCTTTTCCCAGTCTGTCTAATACCTTCAACAGTCATTCCTCGTGCTCTTCTAGAGTCTTCCCGAACACGATAATATTGTCCAGGTAGACTAAACTAAACGCTCCCGGGGATTCATGTCTCCAATGGTCTTTTCCATCAACCGTTGGAAGGTTGCCAGGGCACCGCAAATGCCTTGTGGCATTCGGGTGAACTGATAGAAGCCAAGGGGACAGACAAACGTCGTCTTCTCCTGGTCTTCAGAGCTAATAGGTCCCTGGTAGTACCAAGACTGCAGGTCCAGCACTCTGAACCATTGGCTTCCTGACAGCGCGTTGAGTTCTTCTATCCTCGGCAAGGTGTATTGGTCGGGGATGGTATGATTGTTCAAGGTCTGGTAGTCCATGCACAAGCAGACTGACCCATTCTTTTTGCACACCATTGCGATCACAGAGGCATAGGGGCTACAGGATTATGCTACAATGCCCGCCGTCTCCATTTCTTTCAGAAAGTCCCTCACGTCTTCCACATCTCTGGGAGCGATACGTTGGGAATGCTCCCGGAAGGGTGTGGTATCATTCAGGTGGATCGTGTGCTGGGCACATCCATCTCGCTGGTGGAGAACACTTCTTGGCGTTTGGCACTTAGCCTTTCTTTCCATTCAGCTGACAGCGTTGATTCCCCAAAGTCAAATGGCAGCTCGGCCAGCTGAACTTGTGTGGCGGCGGTGTTCACTTGAGCCACCTTCTCAACGGGGGTAACTGGGTATTTCCGACCCAGTTTTTGACCTTGGTCAAATGGCATGGTGTACAGGGAGATGTTCTGGATGAACACCTTGATCGTCATCGGAATTGAGGACTTCCACTCTCGTACCTGTGGCACGATCTTTTACCCTCTATTGACGTCTTCCTCTGGCGTACTATCTAGAGAGAAGTAATAGCCTCATCACGACCCATGTAGCAGCACACTGTGTCCATGTACTTTACTCCCCGTGGTGGAATCTCGGTCAACCCCGCTGTGTGATTAAATAGATCACCGTACCCCTCCTGGTCCGAGATTCTGCAGCACACTTCCTTCAGTACCAGCTGGATCCATAGAGAATACAGTGTAGTTCACTGTCCTCCTGTAGATAAGCTCGGATCACCACCCATAGCACATCGGCGTTCGTCCTCAAGATAATTGGGGAGCTGGGATGATATCGGGGCGTGGGACCATATTAGAGCCTCCACTTCCATGGTGTGACACTTGCCGGTATTCAACTGCGATATATCCAGCCATACTTTCACCACGCTGATGATGTGATAGTCTTCATTGCTGATACCCCACAGCTTCATCTTCTCTGCCGACTGCATGGGCAGGTGCTTAAGATGTTGGTTGTAGAAGGGTCGGTATATGATAGTCATTTATGACCCGATATCCAGCAAAGCTGGGGAGTAAATACCTTCCACAAGGACTCAGATGATGGCTGCTGGCCCCACTCGACTGGGGGCATCCGGTTGGGTTGCTTCATCGGGGCTAGATCACCATGGCAGTCAATTAGCATTGTACTCCACATATTGGATGCATCCCATTTTATATCTATGATGTTGGCTTTAGTGAACTCCGGTCTCTGTCTCAGGGTGGTGCACAGTTCAGGCAAGGGTAGGGATATCGGAACCTGGCTGATGGCCACCACGTGGTTGGGAGACGCTTGGCGTTACAGGGACCAAATTGTGAACACTGTGGCATGACGGCAGGGACATATTCCTTTCTGGATGAGATTGTCTTAAATTTAGATTAGGCACCCTAGGTCCGCAATCTCAGCAGCGCCTCCAAATTTAGCCCCCTTTTCCCCGTTACTGAAGGAAGTACCAGAACTGCTGTTATCTGTTTGGCTAACAGAAGGCCTGAGCCTCCGCCACTTGGAGCCTGATGGTCTGGTCCCAGACCACAGGCCGTAATCACCGTGTGGCGTCTCACCGGTGCTACACTCTAACTATCAGCAGCTACTGGGGACAAGTCCCTAGCTATGGGTTTTCCCTGTAGCAGCCACAACCTACTGTGAGTCGGGGCCTATCTGGGGCCAAAGGGGGGTATCTGGCCTTGTCTGGGTTGCCACCTGCACCCAGATACTACCTTACCCCTCTGCGTCCTTTCTCCGACTGGCGTGGTCCCTGCATTTGCGCCAAACTATCTCTCCTGGCCGTGAATACAGCAGCCCTATTGGCCCTCCTATATCACGTGGTGGCAGCCCCTGGGGCTACTGGGATATGTAGTCCCCTGCGTGTCCTGTTTCTAATGGCCGCCGCAACTATTGGCAATGTGCATGCGCGGGCTTTCTAAAGATGGTGGCACCCAACAGTGGCGTCCATCGCGAAGATCTGGCGACCCATTTGCCCGGCAGGAACCTCCCTACTCCCACGCATCTCCCCCTACTCCCGGAATGTCCTCCCACCACTGTTATGGATTTCAGGTAGCTTACGACATACAGTATATAGCATAATTATTACAGGTTACAGGTACATATATAGTCTATACAGGTACATATATAGTATCATTATATGTCTTAGTACAGCTTAGAGCATATTGTCAGAATGTTAGCTTTTTCTTGCCTTAGAAATAAGGGTTGTTTTGCTAAGAAGTGGACAGGATATTGGTACACAGGTACATACGCATAAAAGCAGAAGTGGATCACGTAAACATGCTGTGGTCACACTGTGGTCAAACTGTAAATGCTGGTAAACACATGTCAGTAGCCACAGAGTATGGTCACATATCATACGTCAGACACGTACGCAGTAAACAATAGACACCATAAAAGTCAGTGTGCCACAATATTAAATCAGAACCGAAGTGGGAAACCACACTGAGACGAGACCTAGATGAGACTGCCGAGACCTATCATAATATCTTTGGGTTTGTGAGTATGACAGGCATACTAACTAAATAATCTCTGCATAGTGTGGCTTGTTAGCTCACTGTTAGCTGTTAGCTTAAAAAGTTAGCTTGTTATCTTTGCAATTTTGCTTGTGATATTTCTGGTTATTTTTGTTGTAATACAATAAACAACAAACCTTATCTTATACAAACTCTGAGTGACCTTTCTTTATAATAATCTCACAATACCCCTCTTAGGGTGTGAATCCGAGAGTCTACAAGTAAAACATCGTGATTTGTGTTTCTGCTTAGTGCAGAATATAACTTATAACGAGGCATTACTTGGGAGAAGAAAGTTTGGCATCGAGCCCAGGTTACCACTCCGGCGGCACCCGCACTCACCGCAGTGCAGCCATCCCCTCCAGCAGCAAGGAAAGGGGGCCATGGAGGAACCTTGCTACATCTTATAAAATAATAATAAAATAAAAAAAATATTTTTTTTTTTATAAAATACACACACACACTATATATATATATATATATGGCTGATGGCCACCACGTGGTTGGGCGACGCTTGGCATTGCAGGGTCCAATTGTGAACACTGTTGCATGACGGCAGGGACATATTCCTTTCTGGATGAGATTGTCTTAAATTTAGATTAGGCACTCCAGGTCCGCAATCTCAGCAGCGCCTCCAATTGTAGCCCCTTTTTCCCCGTCACTGAAGGAAGTACCAGAACTGCTGTTATCTGTTTGGCTACCAGAAGGCCTGAGCCTCCGCCACTTGAAGCCTAGTGGTCTGGTCCCAGACCACAGGACGTAATCACCGCGTGGCGTCTCACCGGTGCTACACTTTAACTATCAGCAGCTACTAGGGAAATGTCCCTAGCTATGGGCTTTCCCTGTAGCAGCCACAACCTACTGTGAGTTGGGGCCTATCTGGGGCTTAAGGGGGGTATCTGGCCTTGTCTGGGATGCCACCTGCACCCAGATACTACCTTACCCCTCTGCGTCCTTTCTCCGACTGGCGTGGTCCCAATATACATATTGTGGTAATTTTGGGGGGATTCTGAGAACTTGATGGGTATCTGTGTGTATACAGTATATATATATATATATATATATATACAGTGGTCGACAAATCACCACAAAATCTACTCGCCGAACAAAAAAATCTACTCGCCACCTAGTACCACACGGGTGCTGCTTGGGCCAATAGGAGCTCGCCACGATGTTAAATCAACTCGCCCGGGGCGTGCAAATGTATAGGTTTGTCGAACACTGTATATATATATATATATATATATATATGTGTGTGTAGCCAGGTCTCCCCGGAGTGCCAGCAACCCCCTCACCTCTCTGCCGATCACGGGTGCCGCCGAGTCCAATGGCGGCCCCGTCGGGCGCTACGGGAGGAGAGGGCGGTCAGGTCCCGGCTCGGGGGTTGCCGGGGACGCGTGCGGCCGGTTGTCAAGGCCGCACACGCGTCACGGGGATCCCGGAGCTCTCGGAGCCAGGCGGAGAGGGCGCCGCCATTGCCCCTTAGCTCGCGCATTTGCAGTGGTCGCGCATGCGCAGGTAGAGCCCCAGAGTCAGGGCGAAGTCGCGCGAGGGCCAGGTTAGGCAGGGGAAGATTGAGGCAGCCGCCGAGAGCTTGCGCAGGCACCGGAGAGGGAGGAAAAAGCCCGCGAAGCCCTAGCCTATTAGGGGAGGCACTAAGCTGGGACTACGTGTCCCATGAGCCTTTGCGTGCCCCACGTGATACCAGGGAGCCAATAGGGCTTAGGCAAGTGGATACAATTCGCGCACTGAGCCCACGTTAGGCAGTCAGAGACCGGAGCAGCCCAGGGAAGGAGGTAGGGTACAGGAGTCAGGAACTCCCTGTACTAGGCCAGCACCCCCAGGGCCCGAGGTAGCTAAGTACCCCATTACAGTGAGTGTTGCCAGGGACTGCCCTAGGTTAAGGGACCCTGTCACTCAGGTTTGCAAGTTGGAGTCAGGGAGCTGTGAGGGAAGGAAGGGTGCGGGAAGCGAGTGCAGCTCCTGCATCCATATAGGTACCCACACCCCAGGTAGGCCCCAACTCCCCACTAGGTTAGTGGGAAAGTGCTGAGGGAGGCCCAAGATAGGGACGCTGCCCTTAGTATAGTGTTGCCTTGTCAGAGTCACGGCTGTCAGTGCTGTGAGGTCTGACAGGCAGGCACCTTGTTGCGCAGCACGTTGGCTGCCAGCATCAGTGAGCTACAGCTTGTTGCGGTAGGCGCTGGGATTAGTTGTCTAATAGTCAGGACTGGGAAGAGTTAGGGGAGTAGGGCAGGTTATTAACCCCTGTAGGCCCCTACGAGTCTCCCCCAAAGCCATTACAGGTTGCTGTGCTGTAGGGACGGCCTATAGTATAGCGCGTGTCATTTAGTGCTGTAGGGACAGGTCCTATGTTAGGGATCCTGTCACGGTAGGGTAGATTATATAGGGTCACAGCGGACGCTGCGGTTCCTGCTAAGAGGTTGGGATCCAAGTTGGGGTCCTCAGAGACTGTTTCCAGGTTGGGACCGCCCTTGGCGGTCCGCGTGCAAAGGAGTCCGGTGTAGGATCAGACGGAACCATCACTCGACGGATCCTTTGTGAAGCCAGTTGGAGATCCGAGCACGGGAGTGCTCGGCAGGTACTATCTAATACACAAGTGCACCAACGGGCCCTTAGTATAAATAATGACTGCGCAGTCACCCATTGCCTCTCTCTGCAAGAGTGCGGGACATTGGGTGGGGTTCTTTGGACACTGGGTGGGATCACCTGGTGTTGGGGAAGCGTCCTGCGAGACATCGTAGTAAGTGTCTCCTCGAGAGAGGGACACCGGTTATGTTCCAAAGTAAATGGTATCAGTTATTATATATCCCTGTGTGTGAGTATTGATTATTGTGATTGTCCTGCGAGGAACCACTCCCTCTCTGGTGGGAGCCATCGCAGGTGGAGGCGCTGCATCGTTGTAAGTGAGTACCCCTAGTATAAATGCCCCAGGTTCCCCGTGGCGGAAGCTCAGCCCTCCTGTGAGCCAACAGGTAATGCACCACACACCTATGGTAACACCTTATGTTTCTCCGCACCCACAGTATAATCTGTGATTGGGGGGGGGGGGAAACCCGTTACATATATACATATATATATATATATATATATATATATATATAGCAGAAAATATATATATAGCAATATATATATAGCAATATATATATATATATATATAGCAGAAAAATGTCTGCTCTGCTCTAGCTACGCCATCCGAGGGCGTGGCTAGAGCAGAGCAGACATTTGTCCCACTGAGAGCAGACTGAGAGGAACGCAGCTTGTGGGAGGCTCGGCAAAGCAGATCAGTGGACACATCGTTTGGCTTGATTGGTGGTGCAGCAGCTAGAGGCAGTCAGGAGAGGCCTCGGTTTCCTGGAGGGACTTCCGTTTTGTGCGGGACACCAGATCGGGTGAGCGTCACTTCCGGTAGAAGGAGACCGCGCACGAGAGGACACCATTACAGGCTCGAACGGCACCACTGGCTTATGAGGGCCAATCTCATAACTGCTTTCAAATAACGCTTTACTTGTGAGTGGGCATTTGTCTGGTTTTAATTGTTCCATAAAATTATTGTTAAACTTTAATGCACTAGGTGTGCGCCTGTTTTCTTTTCTTTTTTCTTTCATAGGTATTCCTAGGGAGTTGTTATCCCTTATAAACGGGCTGCCTATACCTGGATGCATTCATTTGGAACAGGACTCTGTGACTTTTAAGGTTTTTAAAAGTTTTTTGGAAAAAAGTTTTATTTTCATTTTTTCATATTTTTTATATATTTTTTTTTTATATTTTTTAATTCATTCAAGATATTTTTTTGTAATACAACACACATTTTTTTTCCAGAAGCATTTTTTAACAATTTTGTTATGTACACTTTGTATTAAAGTTATTACACATTTTATCTTAGAATTACATAGGGTTTTTTAATTATATTATTTCACTTTAGCCACCCCATAGGTTGTATCAACGCAGTTGGCCACTTATTCACAGTTAGGCAGGTTGTTGCATTAGGCGCTCCTTTACTATTTCTGTTTTGTTTTGATATATATATATATACAGCTAAACCCCGTTATAACGCGGGTCTCGGGTTCCACCCCGAGACCACCGCGTTACTAACGGGGTCGCGGAAAAAAAAAATGGCCGCCGCTTTCATCCCGCGGGACAGGAGATGGGAGCGGGCATGTCCCTCCGCTCCCCGCTTCCCCCTGTCACCGCGGGACAGTCCGCGGGGCAGAAGATGGGAGCGGGGTTGTCCCTCCTGTCCCCGCTTCCCCCTGTCACCGCGGGACAGGCCGCGGGGCAGGAGATGGGAGCGGGGATGTCCCTCCTGTCCCCGCTTCCCCCTGTCACCGCGGGACAGGCCGCGGGGCAGGAGATGGGAGCGGGGATGTCCCTCAGGTCGCCGCTTACCTCAGATCCCTCCACGTGCCCGGTGCTCCTGCTGCCTGCATGGAGGTGGTAGCGGGGGGTTTCTTCTCCCCACCGCTGTCCCCGGTGCTCCCGCTGCCTGCGCGGGAGGAGGGGGGGGAGCGGGTGGTGGTGCTGGTCGCGGCCTTTCCTCTGCTCCGACCCCACCCCCCGTCTGTGTAGAGTGAGAGAGTGTGTGTGTGTATGTATAAATGGGAGAGAAAGTGTGTGTGTGTATATGGGTGTGTGTAAGTGTGTGTGAGTGTCTGTGAGTGTCTAAGTGTGTGTAAGTGTGTGTAAGTGTGTGTGAGTGTGTGTGAGTGTCTGTGAGTGTGTGTGAGTTTGTGTGAGTGTGCGTGAGTGTGCGTAAGTGTGCGTAAGTGTCTGTGAGTGTGTGTAAGTATCTGAGTGTGTGTGTAAGTAAGTGTAAGAGCAGGAGCGGGAGGTGAGTGGGAGGTGGGAGGTTTGACAGGGAGGGGGGGCGTGGCTTGAGCGGAGGGACCCGCTACTCTCCCCCCCCTCCCTCCACGGACTACAGGAGGGAGCTGCTACTCTCCCCCCACTCCCTCCACTGGCTGCAGGAGGGACCCGCTACTCTCCCCCCCCCCCCTCCCTCCACAGACTCGGGCTGGAGCACTCATACATACACACATACACACATACACACACACACACACACAGGCACTCACGCACTCATACACACACACGCGCGCACACACATGCAGGCACTCACGCACTCACACACACACACACACACAGACAGGCACTCGCACTCACACACACAGACCGCTAACCCCCCCCCCGCCGCAGTACAGGGCCCGCCGTAGCCGCAGCGCAGGGCCCCGCCACCCCCCCACCCCCCCACAGCACAATGACTTCCCACCCCCTTAACTTTGTCAAACAAAAGTCACAAGACGTTGTACAGGCAAAATACATCTGTTAAAGTGCAGTTGTCTGTTTATTTCTATATAATAATTGTGTGCAGTGTGCAGTGTGTGTGCAGTGTGTGTGCAGTGTGTCAGTGTGTGCAGTGTGAGCAATGAGGAGTGTGTGTGCAGTGTACAGTGTGTGTGCAGTGTGTCAGTGTGTGCAGTGTGAGCAATTAGCAGTGTGTGTGCAGTGTGTCAGTGTGTGCAGTGTGAGCAATGAGCAGTGTGTGTGCAGTGTGCAGTGTGTGTGCAGTGTGTCAGTGTGTGCAGTGTGAGCAATGAGCAGTGTGTGTGCAGTATGCAGTGTGTGTGCAGTGTGTCAGTGTGTGCAGTGTGAGCAATGAGGAGTGTGTGTGCAGTGTACAGTGTGTGTGCAGTGTGTCAGTGTGTGCAGTGTGAGCAATGAGCAGTGTGTGTGCAGTGTGCAGTGTGTGTGCAGTGTGTCAGTGTGTGCAGTGTGAGCAATGAGCAGTGTGTGTGCAGTGTGCAGTGTGTGTGCAGTGTGGCAGTGTGAGCAATGAGCAGTGAGTGTGCAGTGTGTGCAAAAAAAAGAATTAAATTTTTTTTTTTTTTTTAAACGGGAGCCACGGGAAAACCGCGTTATAACCGAATCGCGGTATAACGAGGCGCGTTATAACGGGGTTTAGCTGTATATATATGTTTCTCCCCCTGTTTTTATTTTTATACAGGGGCGACCAACTTTATTCTAACTCGGCTAGCTCCGCGAATTTCAGAATATCCCGTTGATGTGCGGTTTTGTGTCATTTTCGCCCGGAGTGTATTGCGTTATTTTCGCGGCTGTGATTTAAGCATTTTATTACCGCTGTCTTCAATACTGCAATGCCGTGTAAAAACTCATGGGGGCGTTTGAGAGCTGTTGTCTTTGAAGCCGTCCCCTATAACCCTAACATACACATACAGTACTGTATATTCACATCAACGATACTATAGGCCGGCGGGGGCGAGATGTGTTTGCAGCAGAGAGAGATCCGCTGCTCTCTCTGCGCAAACATCGGCACATTAAAAATTATTTAAAATACATTTTTATTCATAGTGTAGATGTGCAGAGGGTCTCCGGAGCTGAACCGCCTTGGTTTCAGGTCCGGTGACCCCCTGCTTCCCGAGATACAGCCCCCTTTATGAGGTGCCGGTATCCCTCTGCATTTAAAGGTCCCGATCACGTGACCGCGGCATGTAAACCAAGCAGAGGGATACCGGCACCCCATAAAGGGGCCTGTATCTCGGGAAGCAGGGGGTCCTCAGACCTAAAACAATAGCGGTTCAGCTCCGGAGACCCCCTGCACATCTACAGTATGAATAAAACACATATATAAATAAACACTCATTCCTTACCTTTGCGGCTATGTGCTATGGTAAAGAAGCAGCATGAATGTATTTTTAATAATATTGTACAGTGAGCAGGGGGTTCCCTGAGCCAGAAATCAAAGCTCAAGGGACCCCCCCTGCTCCTGCACAATATTATTAAAATATAGAAATGCTGCTTCATTACCATAGCTGATAGCCGCTAAGGCAATGAAGGGGTTAACCCACCGTGCCCGCTTTATTGTGGGTAGCGGGGGTGGGTGAAGGGGGTATTTGGCCCGTGGTGTGAGTTTAGGACTTGCGGGAGGGTTGCGGGTTCACTTAACCCCTTCATAACCGTAGCAGTTAATACCGCTACGGTCATGAAGGGGTTAACCCCTCCCGCTACCCCCCCGCAAGCCCTAAACAACCACCGTTGGGGCTAATACCCCCTTCACCCACCCCCGCTACCCACAATAAAAAAAATTCACACACAGCAGCCGCCCAAAAAATAAATAAATAAATCTAAATAAATAAATAAATACATCACCTTGAGAAAGGTCCCGTGTGGAGGACCGAAACGTTGGTTTATATGTCATACTAAATACAATTCTTTTTGACTATCTCCTGGAGTGCTGCCTCTGATATTCGGTCAAACGGTATCGTATAGCTTATTTGTTTTATATAGGATTTGCACCCACCCATATCTACCTGACGGAGTGCCTTGTTCTCACTTGAACACTATATACATATACAAATACCACACAGGAATCGAGAATACAAAATCAGAGGAAGGTTCACCTGTTCCACCAGCAATGTCGTGTACCTCATCATGTGCATGAAATGCCCAGGGGGCTGCTACTACATAGGTGAGACAGGGCAGGGGCTAAACAAGAGATGAACCTGCACCGCCACAGCATCACACCCGGAACAAGAGACAGTCCTGTTGGCGAACATTTCTATGACTCTGGCCATAAGATGAACGATCTGAGGGTTGCCATACTCAAAGGTAATCTTAAGACACCGAAATAGAGACGGTTGCATGAATACAAATTTATGCAACTGTTCGGGACACTTAGCAGTGGCCTAAACAGAGATCGAAATTTTATGAGTCATTACTGACACAATTGAACTCTCTTCCCATGAGCGCTATAGGCCATGTCTGTACATACTGTGCTATATGTATGCACACACAGCTGTCTCTCACACATACTTATACTCCTTGTTTTTCCATCCCTATACACCAATAGGGACCACATAGTATCCACACACACTTTTAGTTATGCTACTAACTCTCACATTTCCACACCCACCCACACCATTTATATCCGCTCCCACTCCACACACAGCTTTTATAAAGCACTGTATATACTGTGGGCTCTCCATTCATGTTAATTCACACTGACACACATACACACTCTTTCATCACTTGCTTTCAGGAACATTTTGACACCTCCAGCCATAAAACACATCCACACCGGGGGAAGGACCAGCACAGATAATATTCCAATAGACACTGTTTATAGTATAGCTTTTGCTTGCTTCATTCATTGTAACATCGCCGGAAGAAGAGATCAGTGTATCTCGAAAGCTCGCACAAATAAAAGCATTTTGTTAGCCACAGAACGGTATCATCTATTTATTTTTTGATTATTGAAGCTCGGCTAACACGGTACTGATACCTCTACATGTGTATATATATATATATATATTATAATTTGTTTGCCCGATTCTAGTCAAATATTTTTCAATTAACTATCTCTTTAAAGTAAGTTTATCACCATGAATTCATGCCCAGAAATTACATTACTGCTCATTCACAGACAGCATCATGATACTTTATTTGAAGACCTTGCATTTCCTGTGTTTTTCACTTTCTGCAATGTAATACCCCTTAAACTTGTAAGGAGGGGGAGCTCCCCTCTAACACTGATGTGACCCGGACATTCTTCATTTTGTTTTCTCTGTTTCTAAATGACGTTTGTAATGACCGCAAAATATACCTCTTTAATATGAAACTTGTGACCTTATTTGTAAGTGTAGCATATTTTACCAGACTTCTAAAAAGCAGCTGCAGTGGTATCTGATGTTATGAACATCATGTGATAATTACTGGGAAAAAATTGCAAAAGATGAAACTGGTATAATATGCACATTTTGTCTTGGCGTCTGAATGCACGAGTCTATGAACATTTAACTCCCTTTCCATGTGACATTTACAGCAACATACTGTAAACATTTCCTTTCTCCTTTAGCTCTAAATATAGAATTAAGCTGTAATCTATAAAAATAAATATGGGTTTATTTTGGGCTACATTCAACACACTGTACATTCTTCCAAGTTTACTAACAACCTTCCAAAGCATCCAGCTTAAGTGGTGGCAACAATAAAATATAGAAGAATCTGCACATACAGTATTAAATGTCACTCAAACTCTTCACACAACATGACACCTTTGTTTTTAAATAAGTAATCTGAAAATTACAGGGACGGACAATGAAAATCATATACCTAGTTTGACGTGCCAGTCACTGATCTTAAAACATAGATTCAAAATACGTTGCATTAATTAATTCTTAAATGCTTCTTGTTCTCAAACATTCTCACAAAGACAGAACATGTAAAGATTGTATTTTTGTTTTGAGCGAAGCAAATGTCAACTCAGAATAGTAGCATAACATGTGTAATCCAATGAGCTCACATAAACAGTTGATCAAAAACATAAATTATACTCACTTGAACAGTTCAACTGTTGATCAAAAAAGTAAATTATATAAGTGGATACTGCAACTCAGAAACATGTGGACACAGCTGTGGTGTCATGTGTCACAGCTGTAGTCATTGCCAGCTGGCACCAGCACAAAGGGAACCCAAGCCAAACAATTACTGTTATTCATAACACCAAATGTGCATTCAAAAACACAGTACAGGCTTTATAAAATAACTGAGCATTCAAATGTACCAAGGGTGTTGAATTGTTTTTTAATCACATATCTATGCCAGGCACATATGCCAAATAATATAAGCCGCCTAGAAGTTCTTGTCTTTACCCAATTAACCAAATCACTGAAGGGTTGGGCATGTTACTGTACGGTGATTCCTGTATCTTTCAGAACCCAGCATGTGCTTATCAAGTGATCAAACCAAATCAAAACATCACATTGGAATTTCCTCTGTACAGAATTGTCTTTAACAATTTGTTCACAGTAACCACTCAAAGTTTAGAAGATGTAGATGTGATTAAATTAGACGATTTGGCATGGACTGAGTCATATCACTAACCTTCAAAATTGGTTTCTAGTCATGTATTTTGCAGAGAATGTGTAATAGAATATAGATAGAAGCAAAGTGGCAACAGAAGGTTACATAGATATAGATTAAATAAAAAAATAATACAATATACACCAATCGTGTATTGTATTTATGCAAAGTAGCTGTCATTTTATATTTAATATATATCATATTTGTATAGGCATTTTCTAATGAGGCTTCACTTTACTTTTGTTCTGTTGTTATGTGTTATTGCTTGGTCATGTTCTTCTCATTATTGAAGCAACGTGTATTTTGATGTAGGTTGCTAGAACTCATGCAACAGCTTTCTGCATCAATTTGTTTTTCCCTTTGTTATTAGTAAATAATTTCTATTTTTTTTTAAATTAATTTTTTTACTTTTTTCCCCCCTGTAATGGAGTTTAGAACGCTGTAGGAGACAAGAACATACCCATGGGGTTTTTTTTTGCTCGGTCACATGTAGTCGGGTAGACTTTGGTCACAGAGTCAGTGCCTTGTGTGGGTCACTGTCTGTCGCAGTCCCCCCAGTCAGACTGTGGCGTTATTGTTTTCACTAGTGCAGTGTAGCTTTCCTGCCTGGATCTGTTGCCCTTTAACTCTAGTCACTTCTGCACGTGGTTCTTAGGTTTGTTGATCAAGCTGGAACTGTGGGCAAACAAAAGCACAACCGTTTTCCCGGATGGTCTCCGGGGCCCCTTTGAAATTCAAGTGCCTCCTCTCATCCAAACTTCTGAACCATATGTAGGAAACGAGTGCAGAGGTACATCAAGGAAAAACATAGATTTTGGGGAAATAAACATTGGCTATTTTTTACCCTATAGCTTCAAAACAACAGAGCATCCAGGCAGTATACAAATAAACAAAACGCCTATCCCTGTGTATGGGCAAACTCCAACTTCCCAGTCCCTATCTGGTGGACTGGGATGATAGGCCTCATACCAACCTCTGCCCCCAAAATCCAAAGAGTTACCTGTTATCAATGGCTCTGTACATCAGTCTGGGTCTGGGTTTGTGTCCGTGGGGTGCACAATCTGGCGGGTTGCAGGGACCGCTGTGTCCTGGAATAGAGGGTCTAGTTCCTTGGGATCTCTCTTTGTCAGCACACACCTCCCCTATGCTAGAGATTTCCATGCAGTTTGTGTAGCACACTTTTAAACCTAGTGGGTGGGTGTAGTAAGGGAGCTCGAGACAACATATGAAAGAGAGAAAAATAGGAAACAATAGTACAGCACTGTATTGCAGAATCAGCAGTTCAAACGCAGTAATCCGCCCACATTATACTCACATGTATAACAGTGAGTCTTAGCATATCACACGGAAAGTATGCAGGAACAGTGGTCCTACGTAGAGGACCCTCTGAGTAGCAGGATGGAAGGATAGGGTGCACTAAGACAGAAAACAGAAAAACACCATTGCGCTGACTGTACAAAATTTTAATCAAATAAAAAGCACTTCACAAGTGCACACTTACAATATGCAGTTTAAATAAGCAGTGATAAACAGAGAGGTTGGGCGAGAGACGATCTCACCGCTCCTTCTTCTCCGAGAATTGCGCCAGGTGGAAAGGAAACGCTTTGTGGTTGGTGCTCCTAATTGCGGCCGCAAGAAACACCGGTCAGCTGGGCGTCCTTCCACCGGGTTGTTGCTCCGTGTCTGTCTCAATTTGACGCGTTTCGCTATGAAAATAGCTTTGTCAGGAATCTGGCACCCTATCCTAAACTAACACTTTATATATAGGTGGTCTATTCTCCATTGGTCGTGTACCTCAGTCTATCACATAGCGCAAATCAAGTGCGCCGTGTGTAGACCAATGGCATCAGAGCTCTACGATACACGACCAATCGGAAATGGCCACTGCTTAGACAAACAATAGTAAACCCTTTGTGAAGCTCCGTCTGGCATATTACATAGTGACGTGTTCCAGGCAGAGGGACAAAAGACTGCAAACCTCCATAAATACAGATACAACATAAAATACAAAAAAAAAAATCAAAAGAATAGAAGACGTTGTGACAAGTATGAAAGTACTAGCGGATCAACATTATGGAAGTATATATTACATGATTATAACAATTAAAAAGAAGAAATAACAATAATTGAACAATTTAATTTTTTTTAAAATGCAATAAAAATTCCTATGCACAATAGCACAAGTTCACTTCTTAATTCAGACAGCCAATTTTACAGAACATCCTAACAAATAACATCCTCAATAAAATTAGAACCTATCCCTAACTGCTAAACTTAATACAAAGATGTTTCTGACTTCCATCCTTGGAGTCCATACTGTACAGGCAGCATATGAAAAAGCAGGAAAATAAGGAGACATGAGGTTAAAATCATTAAAGAGACAAGGATATCATCCACATCACAATAACCTTATAATTGATGTGTCGTGCTCCAAATATCAAATCATAGAGCCTCTATCTAAAAATATTCTCTAAGAAAATGCATTTTTAATTCCAAAGAAAACGAAGAGACCTTCTTAAATGCAAAAATGTATATGGAAATGTACCTTAATGGTCATATGTCGTTGTAACCAAACATTTGTGAATCTTAAATCTTTATTTTATGATTATTTGATTTTTTTTTAATTATTACTGGTAAAATTATCATTACTCCCCATTTTGAAGTATAGTATGTAACATCAAATCCAATGAATTACAAGAAATAAACTAAAAATAAGAATAAGAATAAAAATAAGGATAGGATTTTTATTAGTATTGGAGAAGAACTCTAATAGGAGATCATCAATTTAGTAAGGATATATCATCCCTAAAAACATTAGAGGCCTAATAAACATCTGATAAGAACAATGGAGCATGTTACAATTCACTCACACAAATACATATTTGCCCCTAAAACCCATTATGAAGGTGCAGAACAATATAAAAATGCTTATAGAGAAGATTTATGAGAGATATAGTATTATATTAAAATTTATGTTAAAAAGACTCCCAGCTCTATGTCAGCATTGAGGCCTAACGGGATCAGTGTTTTTAATTTATGTATCCAGTGTGTTTCTCTCTCTTCGTCAGATCAGTATCCCTGTTGCCTCCTCTGCAATGTGGTTTAACATGTTGTATCCCCTTACATTTTAAACTTCTATAGGTTGCTTCTATAGTCTACACTTTTAAACCTGCCTGATGAGCCAGGTGGATCATTCACTTTAGCTACAATAAACCAGTGCCCTGCTGGACTCATCAGCTACAGACAGACTTTGTGTGCTGCCTTTTTAAACCGGGGAAAGGCCCTGTCAAACACCATATACTGTATATATATATATATATATATATATATATATATATATATATATATATATATATATATTTAATAGTTTATGTTTTCTTAGCTTTCTTTAGCTTTCATACATTTTTTTTGTGTCCGTTTGAAAGATGCATATGACTCTTGCAGTTAATATTTTTGATTTTGCAATGTAGTTTTGAAACCTGATAATTTCCCCATAGTATTAAGAGGTATATTGGTAAAACAAGCTTATAAATACTGCAGGACAAATAATCACACTAATCTGAGTACAAATATTCTGATCTAGTGATTTAATGGATGCTGACGAACATAATATTGTGAAAATATACACAGAGTAACTATACAATCAATCCTGAATCTGATCTACAGATGTAGCTGCCGTTAATGCTCCTGCTGGCGCATTCAGAGGGACACACACAGTGTGCCAGAGGGAGCAGTCACTGTTGTGTAGTGATTAATCGTGTGTAAAAAAGGGACAGGACGAAAACACCATTGCACCCATTGGCGTGCTCCAGCAGGTGTAATAATGCCTGTTACTGTTCATCTGTAACTAGCTAAAGGCTCCACACTGTGCAATGTAGGAAAAGAATACAAGTAGTTGAGGACTCACCTGCAGAGCAGGTGAGATTTGGCATCTATCAAACATGAGAAGTTCATCAGTCCATCAATGTAGTCTTTACAGGTTACCACTGGTCCCTGATATAATAATTGTGCTTCACTTTGCTATTCATGATTTTTTTACTGTCATCAGTGTAATTAGAAAATAAAACTCAAATAAAAAGACAAGTGCACCAATTGAGTGCTTTATACCCCCTAACAACAATAGTATGGGTATTTCAAACAATCAAATCATAGATTCAAACAAATTGTCATTGCATTTCCATCCAATATGTAAGAAATGTTCCCACGCTTGACTTGTGCTGCTTCCCTAATTAGATGAACCCAGAACGTCTGACTGTAGTATTAATATATAAAAAAGAAAGAATAACAAAAATACTTAAGTGGTGTAGTAGGTTTGAATTATTTAATAGCTCCAAACACGTTTGATTCCATTATCTTCGTCAGGGGCATGACGAAGCAAATAGAATTCTCAAAACAGGTATAGAATGGAATGAATGTGAATATACACTGCCAGGCGCTCAGCTTGATGCTCCTGTGGCTAGCATATCATGACCTCGACTGGGACGTCGTTACGCCCAAAAAGAGCCACGGAGCAGAGAAGTATACAGGATGCCAGCACAGGAGAGAGTACACAGTTTAAAGGCTTGCTTGAAAAGAGAAACATTTGTGAGTAGTGTTTGTGTGTATTTGGAGCTATTGAATCATTCAAACCTAGTCCACCGTATAGGTCTTTTGTTGCACTTTCTGTTTAATATTTTCATTAGAAGATAGTTTGCTATACAATAGCTCACTAGAGTACATTTAGACATATTAACAAACATGCAACACAATAGAATATATGAACCCTTTGGGTGCCCCAGGAGACAGCCACTACATCATGGGGTCTGACCTTCCATGGGCCATGTGACGTAGTGGCTACATCATGTCCGTTTTGTGCTCATTTTCCTATGGAGTGTAGAGCGTGAAATCAGATACAGGGGAATGGAAGAGGAGGACTCCTTCCATTTCTGGAATAATTTCTGCCACGATCACGGGATCGTTCTGAAGAGCAGTGACGTGATGGAGATTTGGCCAGGGCTCTTCCGGCAAACCAAAGGGTTAACAAAAGAGGTAAAACATAATTGTACGCTTACAATATTTAGTTTTGTTTTATAACTGTATTATTTCTTTTGTATGCTGAAATGCTACACATTATTTTTTATTTACTTGGCAATAGTATTCAGTGGCTTTTATAGAAAATATAATTTGCAAGAAAGTGTTTTGAATTTTAAATTGCACAAAATAGGGAATTTTGTAGTATTAAGTAGTTTGATATCTTATGTTTTAAAACAATTTTGGGATGCTATCTTTTTAAAAGGAGGATGAGGGGGGTGGGGGTGGAAGGGGTGACAAATGAACAGGTTCTGTATTTTTATTTCTAGTTCTGTTTTTCCCACTTTACATTCTAAGAATTTCACATACTTAAATACAAAGGCAAAAGAATGTGTAAACAAGAACTCTCACCACATAGAGGCAGAAACCATGAAACTTGAACCTGAGGTTCAAAAAGGTCAGCAGGCTTTCACCATAGTGTCTGTGGCTATAAGCGGCCTCAGGCACTCCAGGACATAATTAACATAACATACATGGCTCAAGAGCCTTGAGATAATTAAGATGCTATTGGTAGACACCAGCCAACAGAGTCTATTTGCAGACATTGGCAAGGGATCTGTGGTCTTTAGCTGTAAGCTGACCTCTTGCCATTTCAAGTCCATAATTGTGGTCATTGTACTTTGTAATCATCTGAACATTTAGTATTAGTTGTATTATTAGAAACAGGCAATGGTAAGTAATATAGAATTAAGAAAAAGCAAGTCATGTTTTCATATACATATATCTATGAAATATTTAATGTAAACATCATTCAATCTTTCTGTATGTTAGTGTAATTGAATAATGTTTCTGATATTTGATGATGAATAATATGTGCCTATTTGAAGGGGTGGGATGTGAGGGTTATATTTTGGAAATGGACCTATAGAGATGCAGGCTTCCCATTTGCACACAATACAACAAGTGGGAGTAACGGTCCTTAGTCAAGAGAAGAACGCCCCAAACAAAAATAATCCCTATTTTTGACCAATCAGTAACATCTAATGAAGGAACGGTGGGGGTTAGAAAGAAAATGAGAGGGTAGAAACAGTGCTACACTTAATTATTTGGTATATAATGTAATAATGACTGTATAAAGTTTGGGTGTACAATATTGTATATCCATAGAGTTAACATCAACAGTATTAATGAATATATAATGTTTATTAATGTACCATTCAAATAAATGAAGGAAGGGCATCCTTCATTTATTTTAACTATGTATGTATGTATGTCTTTATTTATATAGCGCCATTAATGTACATAGCACGTCTCAGTAGTAATACACGTGACAATCGTATAAATAACAAATATCTACAAATAACAGATCATGGAAATAAGTTTTTCAGACATAAAAGTAACATTGTGGAAGAGGAGTCCCTGCTCCGAAGAGCTTACAATCTAATTGGTAGGGAGAAAGTACAGAGACAGTAGGAGGGCAATCTGGTATGTGTGTCTGTAGGGGGCCAAGCTTTATGTATCATGTATAGTATTAGCCACAGTGCTACTCACATGCTTCTTAAAGCAAGTGTGTTTTGAGGTGGATAGAGAGGGTGCTAGTCTGGTATTGAGGGGAAGGGCATTCCAGAGGTGTGGGGCAGTCAGTGAGAAAGGTTTAAGGCAGGAGAGGGGTTAAGATACAAAGGGGGTAGATAGAAGACATTCTTGAACAGAACGCAAGAGTTGGGATGGTGCATAGCGAGGAATTAGGGCTGAGATGTAAGGAGGGGCAGAAGAGTGTAAAGCTTTAAAAGTGAGGAGGAAAATTGAGTGTGAGATGCGCGATTTGATAGGAAGCCAGGAGAGTGATTTCAGCAGGGGAGATGCTGAGACAGATTCAGGAAAGAGTAGAGTGATTCTGACATCAGCATTAATCAAAGATTGTAGGGGACACAGGTGAGAGGCAGGAAGGCTGGACAGCAGGAGGTTACAGTAATCGAGACGGGAGAGAATGAGGGCCTGTCAAAGTTTTAGCAGTCAAGTAACAAAGGAAAGGGCTTATCTTTGTAATATTGCGGAGGAAAAAGTGACAGGTTTTAGATACGTTTTGAATGTGAGGGGAAAATGTGAGAGTGGAGTCGAGAGTGACCTGTAGGCAGCAAGTTTGGGCTACTGGGTGAATGATTGTAAGGATCCGCGCTGCGGGTATACCCGCTGCCAGCACCTCCTTACCTTTGTGCCATGCCGCCCAGGCTTCCCGGGCGGCGTCCCTTACCCCTTGCGGCTCCCTCCGTGGCAACCCCCGCACTTCCGGGGCACGCGCGTCACCCCTACGGGCGCGCGCGGACCCAGGCCTCCATTTGTTGGCGCATGGGCGCCTGATTCCGCCTCCTCTGACGTGGCGCACATGCCAAGCGCTTCCCTGCCCCGCTCCGTCAGGTCCGCCTCCCTGGCCCTCCTTCCCTATCGGATCCTCCCTCGGGCCGCTCCTCCGTTCCTCCCCTTCCTCCGATAGTTCCAGCCCCCTATTTAGTCTCCCCTCACCATTCCTTCTTTGCTCTGCATAGCTTCTGTACCTTGGTGCTGTCTGCTGTTGCCTGGCCCCTTCTCTCTTTCAGTTGCTGTCCCTGTCCCTGGAAACTCTGTTGACCTCCCTGGATTTGACCTTTGGCTGTGGACTTCGTTTACGCTGCTCTCTGGAACCCCTTGATTTGGCTTTGGACTCTCTACATCCTTTTAGACCTCTACATCCTCTGGACACGGCTTACGGACAATGTACTACGCTGCTCTCTCCACTCCACGACCCAGGCTTACGGACATTCTACTATGCTGCTCTCTCCATCCCATGACCCTTGGCTTACGAACGTTACCTTCCACCGCTGGAGTTGGCAAGTACGGTACCTTTTCTATTATTGATACCCGGACCATCTACGCTACTTCCACACTCCGGCCGTGCCCTCGTTTACTGTTAGGTGTGTGGTATTACTCCTTTCCACCTCAGTTCCGGGGTCTCATCTGGCTTGTGGGCAGGCTGTGCGTTACATTATGCAGAGCCCATCAGAACCAGACCCCTCTGAGGTGGAAGATACCCTCACTATCATATCCAAACACTTGACCTTTTTGGACAATCAGGTCACCGCTCTTAACCAACAGGTTGCGACCTTAACCATCCAGATTCCCCAAGTTAATATCTCCAGTTCTGTTATCACTCCCACTGTCTCCCGTGAAGGTACAGGGTCTTCGGAGTTGCGTATCCCTACGCCCAGTAAATACGCAGGGGACCCGCTTGCATGCCGTGTATTTTTGAATCGGTGCGAGATACAATTCGAACTGTCACCTTCTCGCTTTCCCACGGATCGTACCAAGGTAGCTTATGTTTTCTCCCTTCTCACCGGGGACGCCCTGGCCTGGGCTTCTCCCATCTGGGAACTGAAACCTGAACTCACTTACAATTTCCCTAACTTTAAAAAGGAATTTCGTTTAGTCTTTGACACCCCTGGATGTAGTGATATTGCTGCTTCCTCCCTGTTCCACATTTCGCAGGGCTGGAGATCAGTGGCTCGTTATGCTCTGGAGTTCCAGACAATCGCGACTGAGATGATTGGAACGACGGAGCGCTTTCCGCGACTTTCTGGTAGGGCCTTTCGGAATCCTTAAAAGACGAGCTGGCGGCACGTGAGAGGCCATCCCCACTGGAGGCCTTAATCGCTTTATGTATCAGGGTGGATTAAAGACTCCTGGAGAGGCGGGCTGAACGTCAACGTCCTCGTACTTCTGTTTCCATCTCTTCTTATTCCAGGTCTCCTGCTCTTGTTCTACCAGCATTGGACATTCCAGAACCCATGCAACTGGGCAGTCATCAACTTCCTTCTATGGAGCGATTACATTGCAGTAACGAGGGCCTGTGCTTCTATTGTAGATCTCCTGGGCATATCCTACCGCGTTGTCCCTTGAGGCCGGGAAACGCCAATGCCCAGTGAGGTATGAGGGAATCTCACTGGGTACCATCTCTTTTTTTCCCTCTCCCGCACAGGGCTTTCCCAAACGCCTCTTACTGCCTGTCCTCCTTAAGTACGCCAGCATTCAAACCCCCGCTCTGGCCTTCCTCGATTCTGGATCCGGAGGGAATTTCATCAATCAGGCTTTTGCCAACCAGCACAACATTCCACTCCGGGAGAAGGCTTTCCCGGTCGGATTGGAGGCTATCGATGGTCGACCTCTGCAGCCAGCGTTTATTTCCTTAGAGACATTTCCCATTGAATTTTCTATGAATGATGGACATTTAGAACACATTTCTTTTGATGTCATCCATTCCCCTTTGGTTCAAATCATTCTGGGCTTACCATGGCTGCAACTACACAATCCCATCATCGATTGGAGGTCCGAGGTTCCCGTTCAATGGAGATCCTCCCAGGTGGAATTACCTTCTCCGTTTGCTGCGGTATTGGCCATCTTGGAAACCGCTCTCCCGCAAGATGCCACCCTACCAGACGTCTATTCGGAGTTCCTGGATGTCTTCAGTAAGGCCAAATCCGAGGAACTTCCCCCTCATCATCCTTTCGACTGCCCGATTGACTTAATTCCGGGTTCCCCTTTTCCTAAAGCCAGGTCTTATCCTTTATCTTTGCCTGAGACGGAGGCCATGTCCGAGTATATCACAGAGAACCTCCAAAAAGGCTTCATCCGAAAGTCCACTTCTCCCGCCGGAGCAGGATTCTTTTTTGTAAAAATGAAAGATGGGATGCTCCACCCGTGCATCGATTTCCGTGGCCTAAACAAGATTACTATCAAGAATCGCTACCCTTTGCCTCTTATCCCGGAACTCTTCGATAGGCTAGAGGGTGCGATGATTTTCTCGAAACTTGATCTATGGGGGGGCATATAACCTGATTCGCATCCGTAGTGGAGACGAGTGGAAAACCACGTTCAACACGCGCAGTGGTCACTATGAGTACCTGGTGATGCCGTTTGGGTTGTGCAATGCCCCTGCAGTCTTCCAAGACTTTATGAATGAGGTTTTTCGTGATCTATTGAATTCGTTTGTGATTATCTACTTGGATGATATCCTCATTTTTTCCAAAACCCTCGAGGAACACATTCTGCATACCAAGATGGTGCTCTTCCGTTTAAGGGCCAACAAGCTCTACGCCAAGATGGAGAAGTGTGTCTTATACCAATCCTCAACTACCTTCCTGGGATATATTGTTTCGGATCAAGGGTTCACTATGGATCCGGAGAAACTCAATTCTGTACTTGAATGGCCTCAACCTAACTCTTTGAAGGCGATTCAGCGTTTCCTCGGTTTCGCAAATTATTATAGGGAATTTATTGCTGGTTTTTCTACCTTGGTAGCACCCATTACGGCCCATACCAAAAAAGGGGCTGACCCTTCCTCCTGGCCATTGGAGGCCAGCCGGGCCTTTGAGTCTCTTAAAAGAGCCTTTGTCTCGGCTCCCATTCTGCGACATCCTGTCCCTACCCTCCCTTTTACCTTGGAAGTTGACGCCTCCGACGTAGGAGCCGATGCGGTTCTCTCTCAAAGAACCACCCCGAAGAAAAACTACACCCCTGTGGGTTTTTTTCTAAAAACATTCTTCAGCAGAAAGAAATTACGACATGGGGAATAGGGAGTTTTTGGCCATCAAGATGGCATTACTAGAGTGGAGAAATCTCGTGGAAGGAACCAAGGAACCCATTCTGATCCTGACAGACCACAAAAATCTTTCTTACATTGAAGGTGTTCGTCGTCTTGGGCCCCGTCAAGCTCGTTGGGCGTTATTCTTTTCAAGGTTTAACTTCACCATCTCTTATATTCCTGAGACAAAGAACATCAAAGCGTATGCATTATCCCGTCAGCTTATCACTGAGGAGAAGTCACAAGAAGTCCCGGAGAGTATTTTGTCCCCTCAATTGTTTATCTCTGCTGCCTCCTTTGATATTCTGGACAAGATTTTGGAGTCGCAAGCAAAGGTTCCCGAAGGGCTAGAAGTTCCTGATGGTCGTCTTATGCAGCCCCTCATTTTCATCTAAAAATTCTTCAATGGGGTCACTCTTCCAGATCTGCCGGCCATCTCGGCGTTAATAAGACTACGGATCTGATTCGATGAACTTTCTGGTGGCCCAATATGATAAAGGACATTAGAGCTTTCACCTCCACTTGCCCAGTCTGCGCACAAAATAAATCTGTCTGTCAAAAGCCTTCTGGTCTTCTACAACCTCTCCTGGTCCCTGACCGTCCCTGGAGTCACGTTGCTATGGACGTCATCGTGGATCTTCCCCCGTCTAATGGTATGACTACTATTCTTGTAATTGTTGACAGATTCTCCAAGCAAGCTCATTTTATTCCCCTCAAGGGTCTACCCAATTCCAGTACTTTGGCGGATATTTTTGTAAAATAAATTTTCCGTGTTCATGGCGTCCCGTGGTCCATTGTCTCGGATCGGGGTACTCAATTTGTTTCTAAATTCTGGCGTGCATTTTCCCAGAGGTTGGGCATTACCCTTCTTTTTTCCTCAGGCTACCACCTCCAAACGAATGGGCAGACCGAACGCATAAACCAGTCCCTTGAATAGTATTTGCGTTGCTTTTCTTCCGATTCTCAGGATAATTGGGCAGAGTTACTCCCTTGGGCGGAATTTGCGATTAACTTGCTCAAAAACAAGTCCACTCAAGAATCTCCGTTTTTTGTAAACTACGGATTTCATCCTACCCGTCTTCCCATGCATTCTTCCAGGTCCGGAGTTCCTACAGCAGATGAGAGGGTATCCACCATACAGGAGTCTTGGAAGAGGATTCAAACAGTTTTACAAGAGTCCATGCTAAGACAGAAGAGACAAGCAGATAGGCTCCGTCAGGAGGCCCACAAGTTCGTACCTGGAGATAAGGTCTGGCTTTCTTCTAAAAATATCAAACTGAAGGCCCCAACCCCTAAACTGTCTCCCAGTTTCTGGGTCCTTTCGCTATTCTGAGACAAATTAACCCTGTCGCCTATCAGGTTCGCTTTCCTCCCTCTATGAAAATTTCACCCGTCTTCCAAGTTTCACTCTTAAAACCATTTATCCAAGGCAAACGATTCGCTCATCCTTCTCTTCGGCCTCCTCCCCCCATTGTACCAGGACAACAGGAGTTCGAAATCCAGTCCATCTTTGACTCTCGAATCTCCAGGGGCAAGCTCCAATTTTTGGTCCACTGGAAGGGATACGGACCTCAGGATCGTTCTTGGGTCTCGCACGCGGATCTTCATGCTCCATCTCTACTCAAACAATTTCACCAATAATTTCCCCTCAGACCTTGGATGGTTCGTCCGGAGTCCGACCCTCGAGCGGGGGTACTGTAAGGATCCGTGCTGCGGGTATACCCGCTGCCAGCACCTCCTTACCTTTGTGCCATGCCGCCCAGGCTTCCCGGCGGCGTCCCTCACCCCTTTGCGGCTCCCTCCGCGGCTACCCCCGCACTTCTGGGGCGCGCGCCAGGCCTCAATTTGTTGGCGCCAGGCGCCTGATTCCGCCTCCTCTGACGCGGCGCGCGTGCGAAGCGCTTCCCTGCCCCTGCTCCGTCTGGTCCGCCTCCCAGGCCCTTCTCCCCTATCGGATCCTTCCCCGGGCTGCTCCTCCGCTCCTCCCCTTGTTCTAACAGGCCCCAGCTTCCCAGGCACTTCTCCCCTATCAGGCCCTCCCTCGGGCCGCCCCTTCGTTCCTCCCCTCACTCTGATAGGCCCCAGCCTCCCAGACACTTCTCCCCTATCAGGCCCTCCCTCGGGCCGCTCCTCCATTCCTCCCCTTCCTCCGATAGGTCCCAGCCCTCTATTTAGTCTCCCCTCACCATTCCTTCTTTGCTCTGCATAGCTTCTGTACCTTGGTGCTGTCTGCTGTTGCCTGGCCCCTTCTTACTTTCAGTTGCTGTCCTTGTCCCTGGATACTCTGTTGACCTCCCCGGATTTGACCTTTGGCTTTGGACTTCGTTTACGCTGCTCTCTGGAACCCCTTGATTTGGCTTTGGACTCTCTACCTTGCAGACCTCTACTAGACGGACAATCTACTACACTGCTCTCTCCACTCCACGACCCAGGCTTACGGACATTCTACTACGCTGCTCTTTCCATCCCACGACCTTTGGCTTACGGACTTTACCTTCCACCGCTGGAGTTGGCAAGTACGGTACCTTTTCTATTATTGATACCCGGATCATCTACGCTACTTCCGCACTCCGGCTGCACCCCCGTTAACTGTTAGGTGTGTGGTATTACTCCTTTCCACCTCAGTCCCGGGGTCTCGTCTGGCTTGTGGGCAGGCCAAGCGTTACAATGATGGTACTTCCAACACTAATGTGGAAGGAGGTAGTAGGGCAAGGTTTAGAGGAAGTATAATGAGCTCTGTTTTTGCCATGTTAAGTTTAAGTCGGTGGAGGGCCATCCAGGATGATATCACAGAGAGATAGGAGATGGGGCACACAGATTTTAAAAAAATGAACATTTATTAAAGCATACACAGTGTATGCGTTAATAAATTTTCATTTTTTTAAAATCCATGTGCCCCATCTCCTATCTTTCTTGTATGCCGTGGATTGGACATAGCCGATCTTACATTGAAGGGAGCACCGGTAACTGTATCAATTTCTTTATTACATTGTGGTGTGCAGTATTTATTCCTTGTTTTATTGATATCACAGAGAGACATTCAGAAACTTTGGTCTGTAAAGCAGGTGTAAGGTCAGGGGTTGAAAAGTAGATTTGTGTGTCATCAGCATAGAGGTGATATTGAAACCCAAGAGATCTGAGAAAGAGAAAGTGTGTTCAGAGAAAAGATGAGGTCCTAGGACAGAGCCCTGGGGTACCCCACAGAGAGATCGATAGAGGAGGAGGTGTTAGCAAAAGAGACACTGAAAGTATGATGGGAGAGGTAGGAGGAGATCCAGGATAGAGCTTTGTTACGAATACCAAGAGTATGGAGAATATAAAGGAGAAGAGGGTGGTCCATGGTGTCAAATGCTGCAGAGAAGTCAAGTACTGTTGCGGCAGCTTTTATTCTAACAAATCACCGGTTTGTCCCTGGCTGGTTTTTGGAATGCGACGCTGTTCACCTGGCGCATGCCGCGTTCACCTTGCATTCCCAGTCATGGGTCATGCCCGGCTGATGCGTTTATTGATAATGGTTCGGATTTTAATAGGCTGCAATGCTTCGCGTGTCCGCCAGATGGCAGAAATTCATGAATTGTAATGTGCCGAATCAGTAATGTGTCGGCTTGCAGGTGTTTCGTTTAAAAAAGATACCGTACCACAGTGTGCTATTGTAACTTGGCCTTGGCCTTGAGACTGAAGGAAGAGTTGCAAAAATGTTTCAATTTAGGCTTTTCATATTAAAGAAAGACAAAGACCAGTTTCAGTTTCTGTTACACTATTCTCCAGAGACCCACCATGAGTGTTCAAGTGCAGCCCGCTTTCCAAAAACCCGACAGAAGTTATGCGTATTTGATATGGGCCGCGATTAATGCAACAGATGATAAGATGGCAACAGTTGCTCAAATTTATCAGTATTTTATCGAAAACTATGACTTTTACAAATTTTCGCCAACTCCTCATACGTGGAAGCGTACAGTAAGGAAAAGGTTATGTAGCGACCCCTGTTTTCACCGTATTGAGCCCCAATTTGTTGGAGGGTATTGGTTGTATCACCGGATTTTTCCCGTATCTATGATCATGGAGGCGGCAAAAGGCGAAGGGTCATGTTAAAACAAACTAAGAAGCGACAGTCGCTGCCAAGCAATGCACCAGCACCAGCACCGGCTTCCAATGACGGTCCCACTGTCAGTGACAACCCTGAGCCTGAGTCAGATTTCGCGTGCAGTTTTGATGAAGCTTGCATGTACCTAAGCGATTTCCAGCCTACACCAGCTGACTACAGGTGGACTAGTCCCGCTGCAAACTATCGACGTGGATGATGAAGAAAGCTGGACTGGCAGTGGACCGGCGCCGGCGCCAGCTGAATGGGAAATTCTATGGTGAGTACTGTATTGTTGCCGTATTATTTTGGTGGGGCTGGCTGGGTACTTCTTTAGGGGGCTGACCATTACTATACATTAAAACTTTTCTTTTTGTTTTTCCTCAGAAAAGAAAACGGCTAATGTGGGGATTTTGATGGATAATATTGTACTGTATGCTGATGTTTTCCGGCCGTACAGTATACTGTGTAATAAACCCGAATAAATAAAACTATGCATTTATTCTACATGTTCAGTATCGTTTCATTATGTGTCTTCTACAGTATACTGTACAGTGGTATACAGTGCCTAACATCTATGGGCAAAATTTTTCTTATTTCTAGGTGCCCTATAACAGAAGTTCCCACGCCAATTAACCGTGAACTTGACCGAGGCCCTAAGTAGTTCCCATGCCAATTGCGCGAATATAATGTAAAATAATCCGTTTTGTGGGTCTGAGCGGGTTGAAATTCGCCTGGTCCTCATGCGGAACGACCCTTGCCATAGTGGCAAAATATCAGCCTTGCACGACCCCCGAAACCGGAGATACCAAAAGACAGTTTAAAAGCACATTAACAAAGTGGCTTTTTTTCTGCCATGCAAGTCAATGGCAGAAACCTAAACTTTAACATTACCCTGACTCCGTTCTGTTGCCACGAGAGGGTCACAATTTGCCATGCAATCCTGCCGCAACTAGGACTACATGGTGATCGAATCTGAGCCCTCTAGGTTGAACAGAAACAGAGTTGTGGGTTCCAGGTTTCTGCTCATTCTGACTTAGCCGGTTCAAAGCTTTCTCCGCCATTACGCTCAATGGTAGGACCCTCCTCGCCGGCGTGACCCTTTCTCGCCGCCATTACTGCTCGGACCCTGTTGGGGTCAAGTGAGGGGGTTCCTAACATCTGGGGGCAAAATGAATTTTATTTCTAGGTGCCCTAGAACAGAAGTTCCCACGCCGATTGACGTAGTTCCCACGCCAATTGCGCGCTCATTGCTCTTTTTTTACAATGTTGCCGATCTTGCGGCTTTCCGGTCAGGCAGTAAAAAAACAGTGCAGCAAGCCTCCAAATTTGTTACACTGTCAAAGGAGCAAATGGAAACAATGTGAGGCAATTTTATTGGTGGAGTCAGTACAAAAACTTTTATTTACAAATACTGTACAATGTTAAAACATTTAAAGTGCACAGCAATTCTAACCATCAACACACAATAATACATACTGCAGCCTTTATTAAATTCTTCTGCCACAAATTTTTTTTGGTGCATGCGTCAAAGGGAGTTAAAGTGACTTGATTTTTATGTACTGTATTTGGGGGTTGTCTTTGGGGGTTTATTCATCAAATTATTATGATGAACTGCCTTTTGAAATTACAGTGCTGTTAACTATTTCAGCCACACACCTCCAGAGTTTTTAATCCCTCCCTAGCCAAGCGTCAATCGGCTGAGTCACCCTATACTACCAACCCCCTCTCTCCACTAGGTCGTTAACCTTCTGCATATTGCCATTGTGTTCTTAATCTGCCCATAGCCGAGCTACAAGCACTCAGTACGCCTGCGTCTAATCACACCATCCCCCTCCCCAACCCTAAGAGGCCTGCTGTTTTAACGGTAACACTTTGGAAAATCCCCTCTCGAATTTGAAATGTAAATCTGATGTGCACAGCACTGTGAGAATTGAGAGTAAGCTGATACTGTATTTCATCAGGGTGTGAAAACATTTGTCAGTCAGTATGGTTTACAGTCACATGTTTTAAATACAATACAGTACATTCTTTAATATCTTTAAAATAAAAATATATAAATATATAAGTATAATGTAACATAATCCGTTCTGTGGGTCTGAGCGGGTTGAAATTCGCCTGGTCCTCATGCGGGAGGACACTTGCCATAGTGGCAAAATATCAGCCTTGCACGACCCCCGGAACCGGAGATACTAAAAGACAGTTTAAAAGCACATTACCAAAGTGGCTTTTTTTCTGCCATGCAAGTCAATGGTAGAAACCTGAACTTTAACATTACCCTGACTCCGTTCTGTTGCCACGAGAGGGTCGCAATTTGCCATGAAATCCTGCCACAACTAGGACTACATGGTGACCGAATCTGAGCCCTCTAGGTCGAACAGAAACGGAGTTGTGGGTTCCCGGTTTCTGCTCATTCTGACTTAGCCGGTTCAAAGCTTTCTCCGCCATTACGCTCAATGGTAGGACCCTCCTCTCCGGCGTGACCCTTTCTCGTCGCCATTACTGCTCGGACCCTGTTGGAGTCAAGTGAGGGGGTTCCTAACATCTGGGGGCAAAATGAATTTTATTTCTAGGTGCCCTAGAACAGAAGTTCCCACGCCGATTGACGTAGTTCCCACGCCAATTGCGCGCTCATTGCTCTTTTTTTACAATGTTGCCGATCTTGCGGCTTTCCGGTCAGGCAGTAAAAAAACAGGGCAGCAAGCCTCCAAATTTGTTACACTGTCAAAGGAGCAAATGGAAACAATGTGAGGCAATTCAACATGTTCTTTTATTGGTGGAGTCAGTACAAAAACATTTATTTACAAATACTGTACAATGTTAAAACATTTAAAGTGCACAGCAATTCTAACCATCAACACACAATAATACATACTGCAGCCTTTATTAAATTCTTCTGCCACAAATTTTTTTTGGTGCATGCGGCAAAGGGAGTTAAAGTGACTTGATTTTTATGTACTGTATTTGGGGGTTGTCTTTGGGGGTTTATTCATCAAATTATTATGATGAACTGCCTTTTGAAATTACAGTGCTGTTAACTATTTCAGCCACACACCTCCAGAGTTTTTAATCCCTCCCTAGCCAAGCGTCAATCGGCTGAGTCACCCTATACTACCAACCCCCTCTCTCCACTAGGTCGTTAACCTTCTGCATATTGCCATTGTGTTCTTAATCCGCCCATAGCCGAGCTACAAGCACTCAGTACGCCTGCGTCTAATCACACCATCCCCCTCCACCAACCCTAAGAGGCCTGCTGTTTTAACGGTAACGCTTTGGAAAATCCCCTCTCAAATTTGAAATGTAAATCTGATGTGCACAGCACTGTGAGAATTGAGAGTAAGCTGATACTGTATTTCATCAGGGTGTGAAAACATTTGTCAGTCAGTATGGTTTACAGTCACATGTTTTAAATACAATACAGTACATTCTTTAATATCTTTAAAATAAAAATATATAAATATATAAGTATAATGTAACATAATCCGTTCTGTGGGTCTGAGCGGGTTGAAATTCGCCTGGTCCTCATGCGGGAGGACACTTGTCATAGTGGCAAAATATCAGCCTTGCACGACCCCCGGAACCGGAGATACTAAAAGACAGTTTAAAAGCACTTGACCAAAGTGGCTTTTTTTCTGCCATGCAAGTCAATGGCAGAAACCTGAACTTTAACATTACCCTGACTCCGTTCTGTTGCCACGAGAGGGTCGCAATTTGCCATGCAATCCTGCCGCAACTAGGACTACATGGTGACCGAATCTGAGCCCTCTAGGTCGAACAGAAACGGAGTTGTGAGTTCCCGGTTTCTGCTCATTCTGACTTAGCCGGTTCAAAGCTTTCTCCGCCATTACGCTCAATGGTAGGACCCTCATCGCCGGCGTGACCCTTTCTCGCCGCCATTACTGCTCGGACCCTGTTGGGGTCAAGTGAGGGGGTTCCTAACATCTGGGGGCAAAATGAATTTTATTTCTAGGTGCCCTAGAACAGAAGTTCCCACGCCGATTGACGTAGTTCCCACGCCAATTGCGCGCTCATTGCTCTTTTTTTACAATGTTGCCGATCTTGCGGCTTTGCGGTCAGGCAGTAAAAAAACAGTGCAGCGATGGTAGGTTGTCTGGGAGGAAGCTTTCCTCCGGTCGTGGTCGCCGTGTTGTCTCCTGGCGTGGTCTTGACGGGGTTGTCATGTCCTCCTCAGCGGCATACATGTACACTACATCTTCTGGTGGAGGGGGGGCGCTTGGTGATGGAAGGGGGTCGAAGGTCCCATTCATCACATCCATGTCACCCCCCTGCTCCGGCGTCGGGGAAACAGGGGCATTAGCACCGAGCAAATAATGTATGCCCGCAATGTCAGCCTCTATCTTCTCCATCTGTCGATCCATCCATTGATCCATATGTAGCATCTGTTGCTCCACATTTAGCATTGTCTCCAGAAGCAGATCTATCTTTGCCAGCTCAATAGAATTCCTGGGGAGATCCACACTTATCCCATTCAGCATCCGGTCTAACGAGCTGCTTCTTGTGCATGGTGTCTGGACATCTGGGGGGATGGGATGGGGGTTCCATGGACAGAAGCGGCATCGATGGAGAGTGGAAGAGGTGACCTGTGGATACCCTGTAGAGGAGAAGCGGCAGCGTCGTCGAAGAGGGATGGAGAAGGTGACCTTTGAATTTCCGGGCGAGATGCAGAGTCGTCTAAGAGCAAAGGAGAAAGTGACCCGTGGATTTCAGAGGCGGCAGTGTCGTCAGATGGAACCGGAGAAGATGGGGGTGGAGAAGACGGGATGAAGATTTCCGGGACAGCTACAGCAGAGTCGTCGAAGCATATGGGAGGAAGTGGTCTGCGGATTCAATGGGTTGGCTGCCATTCGTTTTGTGTCGAGAGTACATCACCGTATATCTTCTTCACATAATGAGGCTTACGTTTAAGAAAACCCTTAACCTTTGAGGTCAGCAGAAGGTTTTCTTTATTGGCATTAGCCTGTCGCTTTGCCCTTGGCGTGGAAACGGCAACCGCCTTTCGCTTTTTCAGCATGACGGGCACGGCAGAGGTGAGTGGGTTCTTGCGTCCATAGAAACGGGGATGCTCCATGGAAGCAGGTGGCACAATGCAGTACAGTATCTGGACAAGGGCAAGTTCAGATAAAGATCATGGAGTGGTGGGCTATGCAAAGTGTGTGACCTTTTATGCATGGCGACCAGGTACAGGTGTTTAAAGTGGGCGTACTCTAATGTGAGTCATTACCGTATAAATACACCATCCATTTTGTGTATTGACTGCACATAGAACACACATCGACTAAACATCGAATATACATTCTTGTGTTTGTATTTCTTTCTACTCGCAGCAATGCCTGTTAAAAAGATTTCAAAGGATCTCAGCATGCGAATTAAGGACATGTACACGAGCGGACACCGAATTGCTGCTATCCAACGCTGGTTAGCTACTTCTGACCTCGTTGTGCCATCAAGCACCGTGTGCTATCATGCATACGGAAAAAACAGAGAACGCAAAAGGGCACCAAGGGTAACTAACGCGTAAGTATATTTATAAAACTTAACAAAAAAAAATATAGAAAACTGCACTGTACATCTACAGTACAGTTCTGTATCTACTGTAATACTGTTGTTATTTCTGTTGATTTATATTACAACATACAGTAGTTTGTCTATTTATATTTATAGTACAGCAGTATACATTTTTTGTATATTTCAATTAATCTTACAACGGTATATATAGGATGTATATTTATATTTATATTTCAACAGTATATTTATTTTGTATATTTATATTTATAGTACAACAGTATATATATTTTGTCTATTTATATTTATAGTACAACAGTATACATTTTTGTATATTTATATTTACTGTATATTACAACATTACATTTATATACATTTTATATTGCTGCATATTAATAAAACAATATAATTTCTTTACATTGTAGGGAGACAACTGTTGTGGTGGACAAAATAAGTGAGGAGAATGATGAGAGGAGTGCATTAAGGGTTAAAAACACTCAGCAGGAAAAGCACAATCTGACTGTATCTGAGACCAGCATAAAAAAGATGAGACGCAGCATTGGATGGAAATATGGACGTGTGAGGTTAGTACTGGACAGTACAGGAGGTAAAAGTGTTGTTTCGCAAACTGTACTGCACTGTGCCGCAATTTTTTTTTATTCCTTGTCATTACAGAGTGTACCCCATGATACGGGACGCAAACAAAATCAAAAGAGTGCTCCAGGCCCAGGCATGAATCGACAGTGGGGAGACTTTCCAGGATTGCATCTTCACTAATGAGTCTACTGTGTCGCTGGAGAGATTTGCAAGATTTGCGTTCCACAAAAAAGGCCGCATATCTTTGAAGCCGCGGCCAAAACACCCTGTGAAGCTGCATGTGTGGGGTGCCATCTCTAGGCATGGACCGGGATGCATTGTCATCTTTGAAGGTAAAATGTATCAAATATAATGTCGCCTAATGCACTGTACTTGACTAGTGTTGCCTTACCGTATGCACTGTACTGTACTATTGTGCAGTTTTTTGAGCACTTTTCTTTTCTTGCTATAGGAATCATGAATAAAGCTTTCTTCCAAGACAACATTGTGCCCGAGAGCAATACATCACACGCAACTTCCCCAATGGTCACCGCTTCTACCAGGACAACGATCCCAAGCACACCGCGTCAACGGCGCATATCCTTGAGCGCGGCATCAACTGGGTGAAGACGCCAGCGGAGTAAGTGCAGTAGACCGTGTCCCATTTTTGTTCCCCACTGTTTTTAGCTCTTAAACCAATTGTCCTTTCTTTCCAATGACAGGTCGCCAGACTTCAATCCGATCGAAATGGTCTGGCATCAGCTGAAGGACCATATCCGGAAAGTTGCGAAACCCTCCAAAAAGGACGAATTGTTGAAAGGCATAATGAGTTTTTGGAACAATGTACTCACCGTGGAACGCTGCAATAAATATATAGACCATATTGCCACTGTGTTGCCCATTGTCATCGCGCGTAATGGGCAAGCATCAGGAAAGTAGTACTGTGCTGTAGTATTGTAAGTACAGTATGATACAGGTAAGTATTGCACAGATTTTTTCTTTCCCAATAGTCAGAGTATACAATAGTTACAGTTTTTTCTTTACAGAGAGAGCAGCACCAGCCATCAGGTTACAGTACATAGTATTTAACAGTAGTCAGAGTATACAGTAGTTCCAGTACAGTATACAGTAGACTAGTTTGACAGTACTACAGTAACTGCCTACTAACTGCTCCATTTTTTTCTTTCCAGAGAAAGCTGAACCAGCCACCTACAGTAGTTCTGCCATAACACAGTACAGTACGCACATACAGTACAGTACAGTAACTGCACTAATTTTTGGTTTTCTTGTCATTCCAGGAAAAAGGGTGGCCTAAGGGGAGATGGGGGCGTTGTGTTCAGTCAAATCTGCTTGTACAGTCAAATGTACAGTATATTAACAGCAGTAATGATGTATACAAAACCTCTCCTCTCTCAATGAACTACTGTACTGCAGACAGAATGAGGAAAAGATAAAGACGGAAAAAAATATTTTACTATACAGTATACAGTATATACAGTATATTATACAGTACATTACAGTACTGTACTGTATATAGTATTAAATAATATTCTTATAAATGTGCATTACTCATGTTTCCCCATGTTTTACAAATGTTTTCCAAATTGTTATCCAATTTCAAGCTGCCAAATGAACTTAATAAAGACTGCATTATGTATTATTCCGGATTATTTTTATATTTGTATTTTTTGGTTCCTGATAAAATAAAATAAATATTTATTCACTTTCCTGCGAATCATAATCATTGACAGCCACCCCTACAGTGCACCAATGAATAAGAATGTTTTGTAAATGTTTCTCCGATTCAACCCGATCAGACCCACAGAACAAATTATGTTACATTATACTTATATATTTATATATTTTTATTTTAAAGATATTAAAGAATGTACTGTATTGTATTTAAAACATGTGACTGTAAACCATACTGACTGACAAATGTTTTCACACCCTGATGAAATACAGTATCAGTTTACTCTTAATTCTCACAGTGCTGTGCACATCAGATTTACATTTCAAATTCGAGAGGGGATTTTCCAAAGCGTTACCGTTAAAACAACAGGCCTCTTAGGGTTGGGGGAGGGGGATGGTGTGATTAGACGCAGGCGTACTGAGTGTTTGTTGCTCGGCTATGGGTGGATTAAGAACACAATGGCAATATGCAGAAGGTTAACGACCCAGTGGAGAGAGGGGGTTGGTAGGATAGGGTGACTCAGCCGATTGACGCTTGGCTAGGGAGGGATTAAAAACTCTGGAGGTGTGTGGCTGAAATAGTTAACAGCACTGTAATTTCAAAAGGCAGTTCATCATAATAATTTGATGAATAAACCTCCAAAGACAACCCCCAAATACAGTACATAAAAAGCAAGTCACTTTAACTCCCTTTGCCGCATGCACCAAAAACAAACACTAGATTTTATATACAGTATATATATATACTGCATATACTGTATACTGTATACTGTATTATAATTTAATATTCACACAGTATAAACGTCCATTTTTCAGGTATCTCCATGTTTTACAAATGTTTTGTGGCAGAAGAATTTAATAAAGGCTGCAGTATGTATTATTGTGTGTTGATGGTTAGAATTGCTGTGCACTTTAAATGTTTCAACATTGTACAGTATTTGTAAATAAATGTTTTTGTACTGACTCCACCAATAAAAGAACATGTTGAATTGCCTCACATTGTTACCATTTGCTCATTTGACAGTGTAACAAATGTAGAGGCTTGCTGCACTGTTTTTTTACTGCCTGACCGCCAAGCTGCAAGATCGGCAACATTGTAAAAAAAGAGCAATGAGCGCGCAATTGGCGTGGGAACTAATCAATTGGCGTGGGAACTTCTGTTCTAGGGCACCTAGAAATAAAATTCATTTTGCCCCCAGATGTTAGGAACCCCCTCACTTGACCCCAACAGGGTCCGAGCAGTAATGGCGACGAGAAAGGGTCACGCCGGAGAGGAGGGTCCTACCATTGAGCGTAATGGCGGAGAAAGCTTTGAACCGGCTAAGTCAGAATGAGCAGAAACCTGGAACCCACAACTCCATTTCTGTTCGCCCTTGAGGGCTCAGATTCGGTCACCATGTAGTCCTAGTTGCGGTAGGATTGCATGGCAAATTGAGACCCTCTCGTGGCAACAGAACGGAGTCAGGGTAATGTTAAAGTTTAGGTTTCTGCCATTGACTTGCATGGCAGTAAAAAGCCACTTTGTTAATGTGTTTTTAAACTGTCTTTTGGTATCTCCGGTTCCGGGGGTCGTGCAAGGCTGATATTTTGCCACTATGGCAATGGTCCTCCCGCATGAGGACCAGGCGAATTTCAACCCGCTCAGACCCACAGAACGGATTATTTTAAAATTATATTCGCGCAATTGGCGTGGGAACTACTTAGGGCCTCAATCAAGTTCACGGCCAATTGGCGTGGGAACTTCTGTTCTAGGGCACCTAGAAATAAAATTCATTTTGCCCCCAGATGTTAGGAACCCCCTCACTTCAAACCCAACAGGGTCCGAGCATGTACAGTACTGTACTTTAAAATAAATTAAATATGCTATTTTACTATTACTGCGTGCGCACGCACAGACTGTGTAGGTTGAACCGCGAAGGTATTAGACTTCAAAGACAACAGCTCTCAAACGCCACCATGCGTTTTTACACGCATTGCAGTATTGCAGCCAGTCGGAATAAAATGCTTAAATCACGGCGCGAAAATAACGCAATACACTCCGGGAGAAAACGACACAAAACCGCACATCACCGGGATATTCTGAAATTCGCGGAGCTAGCCGAGTTAGAATAAAGTTGGTCGCCACTGTAGTATGAGCAGAGTGTAATGACCTCTGTCTTTGGCAGCATGGGGTCATTAGTTATTTTAGTGAGAGCTGTTTCAGTGGAGTGAGCAGAGCGGAAGCCAGATTGAAGAGGGTGTAGGAGAGAATAGGTGTTGAGAAAATGGAGCAAGGAGTTTGGAGGCAAGCTTGCAGTTTTTGAGTAACGTATAATTGTTGATGTATAGACCCTGTAAACAGCACAGGCTATACATATCTTCCTCCTACTGTGGTAAGTCCTGTTAGAGGCAGACACCAGTAGTAATCATGGGTTTCCCCCCCTTCAAGCCCTGCCCTGAGTGATAGATGCAGGCCCCTGACTCTGCTGCGGGCTTGAGACAGAGGGGAGGTCCTGCTGATGTCATGAGGGGTGAGGCTAAGCCTATTTAGCACGCATTCCTGTAAGTGACAGTCAGTCTATTCTAGTCTATGCTGAAGTCTGTCTTAGGAGTGAGAGGAGTATACTTGGCTCCGTCCTGGGAGCAGCAAGAGAGAGAACTCTGGCCTATGACATTTGGAGAGCGAGCCGAGTTCAGGCTCACTCTCTCTCTCTCAGACTCTCAGACTCTCAGACCCACTCTCTCTCTCAGACTCTCAGACTCTCAGACCCACTATCACCTGATGATGGGGTGATGGGGAGAATCCATCCCCCACCCAGAGGATACCCTCTGAGGTGGGCAGCGGGGTATTGAGGCCCCAGCCCAGTCCATCCTGTCGGAGTGTACGCTTGGAGGGAAGGAGAGGAGGAAAGTCCTGTACAGAGTGGAGGGCCATGTGAATTGGGGACATTGCTGTTGTTGTTGTGGCTGCTTGTCGCTACTACTGCCGGGCGCAGCTCGGACCAATAAAGAAAGACATTACCTTTTTACCAATGACTGCTGTGTGATTCTGGAGCATCCACCCTGGGTCACTCTTCTATACAGGTCCTACCCCTTACCCTGGGAAGGTATAGAGGATGGAGGCGCTGCACCACCCCTGAAAGCATGGAGGCTACTACCCCAGAAGCCTGGTCCTGTTATCCCCCACACCACCGCGGGAGACTCAGGCCCTCCTGTTCCACACAGGTACGCACCACCCAGTACATGTAATCCGTCCTCACACACCCTAGATATTTCAGATGAGTCTAGGGGGGGGGGGGGGGAATAAGGGTTACACATGTTTGAAGAAGGAGGAAAAAGTACCAGAGTAGCGGGAAGAGTTAAAAATCTGTGTGAGTTTAGGGATTAAAGTAGAAGCAAGAGGTTTTAGGAGATTGGAGGGAATTGGGTCAAGAGGGTAGGTGGTAGAGGGAGAAGAGGAGATCAGCAGTGATACATCCTCCTCTGAGACAGCTGAAGAACAGTCAAGGAAGGCAGGGGGAGAGTTAGGAAGTGGTGTGGGATGGGAGGAGGAAACAGAGGGATGTTCTGACATATGGATTCCACCTTTTCCTTTAAATAGTTACTGCACCGACACACTTTATTCGAGCAAATACCCGGTATGTACCTGGCAGATACCTGGAATGCGCCACTCCTAACCTCTGACAAGCCCCGTTGCATTTGCCTTCCCAGCCTGGGTTCATGCCTGGCTGATGGGCGGCTGATCTGTTAAATGATAATGATTAGGATTTAATAGGCTGCAATGCTTCGCGTGTCTACCAGATGGCATAAATTCATGAATTGTAATGCAGTTTATATATATATACTGTGCAGTATTGCAGCCAGCGGGAATAAAATGCTTCAATCCCTGCTTGGAAAATAACTCAATGTACTCGGGCAGAAAACAGTCACAAACCTCAATACACCCGGGTATACCCGAATTCGTGGGACTAGCCAAGCTCGAATAAAGTGTGTCGCCAGTGTAGCAAAGTCCTGAGGTGAGATAGCGGAAGAGGAGGCAGCCGAGGGTGGTCTGAGTAGAGAGTCAAAGACAGAGAAAGACAGCTGGGGTTAGACTTGTGCATGTTGATTAGTGAAGGTTTGTTTAGTCTGAGACATGGCAGAGTTGAAACAGGACAGCATAAATTTGTAGTAAAGGAAGTCTGTGAAAGTATGAGATTTCCTCCAGAGGCGTATATGAATTAAAATGAAATATTAATTTATACTGTTGAGTTTTATATATATATATATATATATATATATATATATATATATATATATATATATATATATAGAACTATAGAAAGGGACCTCGCTCAGACCCCTAGAAGGTAGAGGCGTGCTGCCTGGGGATGGGCTAGATAGATAATAAATGTGTATCGAGAGTGATACACCAAAGAATCCCCTTTGGATAGGCGCACTGCAGACCTGAAAATAAAGACGGTCAGGGGTAGGATATGGTGTGTATAAATAAAAAACTTTATTAAATATTTGTGTATAAATAAAAACTTTATTGAATATTAGTGTAATAGTGTACACAAAACAGTATATAGTGCTGTACTATACACTGACTAATAATAGACTGCTGTTGGTCTATGTCAACCTCCGTCAAGCGTCTCACTGTGCTCCCATTAGTTCTGTCTCCCTTGAGGTGTGAAAATCTTGGCAGATGCTCTAAATGTCAATAATCTAGATGGGTTATTGTAACCCTATGACATATTGGTAGGTATAGGCTCTACCGAGACTAACAGAGAAGTTCACGCAGCACATCAACGTAATGTGCACACTGCGCATGCGTCATGTAAGTTAAAACAGTAGAGTCTGTTTATATGCGAGTTGCGCATGCGCCGGGGCAGTGCGTGAAGTAAATGTTTGGACGGCCCGTATAAGGTTGGTAACGGGTAAAGGGAGTACTGGGTATCGAGGAAATGTTCAATAGTGATTACACATAGTGACACACAGAGCGTAGTGCCTATGGATCACTATAGATTGTAGTTTGATATGAACCCAGTATATATGCGTATTCTTTGTACATTGGTGCGTTCATGTGTCAAAGTTTGTGCTGTATCTGGTATAGTGTGCGTCTCAAACGGGCGTAGGTACGAGGATGCTGTGCACCTTTAGTAGCAGGAGTAGTGAAAAATAGTAAACGCAGGTCTGGGCTGCTTGGTAATATTTTCAACGGGGTTTTTTGGTGCCCATGTGACCGCAGAGCTGCTCTCTCGTAAACTGCTGCAATTGAGAAAATGGTATAGCACACGAGACCTAGGTAGTCAGAGCAGCTGTGTCTATACAGGGCTGCATGGAAAAAACATGCACGGTAGTATTTAAAGCAGGCAGGCTATTATGATAGTGAATAGCAAGTGCTGCCCTGTAGCAGCACTAACACCTCTTTAAATGGGTGTATCAAATGAAAGTAAGACACAGGTCAGCGCACTAGAGGAGCTAGTAGAGATAGCTGGCGTGGTAAGGTATGAATCATACAGCTAAAGACCCGACATGCTGCATGTTTCGTCACTTCCTGTGACTTCATCCGGGGTGGGCGTTGCTTGGTTCCCGGTCGCTTCTTTATACCCTGTAGTTGCCATAGCGATCATGGGACGCCAAATGCTGTAAGGTGGTGATGCATGAGTACTGCATCCTAAACTGACCTAAGTTATTGTATGTAATACAAGTAAGAATTAACTTTGCTGGATTTCAAAAAATTGGGTTGGTGGTGACAACACTAAAATGAGTTGAAATGTGACTGTGATCTGACATAGGTTCATAGGAAAGAGTTAAAGACAAAACCTTCGTTTAAGCCAGATGGATAGTGGGTATTGAGCAGATAAATCCACCTGGCCTCCCGTTGCAGGAGTTTCTTATCCCAATTCCCCCTGCGAATGCTGGGGGGAACATGGTCTATGCCTTGAAAGTTAAGCGTATCAAGTTTCCCTGCATGGTGGTCCCTAACATGACGGGAGACCGGGGTGTCCAAAGCATTCCTGATAGATCCTATATGTTCCAGGATGCGTCTCCGGAGTTCTCGCTTTGTCTTGCCAACATACTTTTTTCCACATAGACAAGTTATCAAATAGATGATTCCACTGCTCTTGCAGTTGATAAACTGTTTTATGGTGTATGTTTTATTGTTGTCAGTATTTGTAAAGGTCTTGCTTTCCTTAATATAGCCACAAGCTTTGCAGTGATGGCACTTATATGATCCTTTGACGCTCAACCAAGTTGTACTTTTTCTGTTGTTTCCCAGCGTAAAGTGGCTGTGCACCAACAAATCTTTAATATTTGGTGCCCTTCTCCAGACAATTGATGGATGGCTTCTAAGTACCTTCTTCAGATCTTCGTCGTTCGTCAGGATAGGCCAATGCTTGGTAAGTATCCTGTGGATATCTCTCCACTGATTGTGGTAAGTGGCTATGCATCTGATCTCACTAATTTTCTTGCTGTCATCCGGTGATGGAGATTTTAGTAAATCAATACGTGGTGTGTTGATTGCACGATGATACGCCGTCTTGAGTTGGCGATTAGAGTATCCCCTAGCTAGGAAGTTATCCTGCATTTTTGTGCTTTCTTCTTTAAATGCCATGATATCTGTGCAGTTACGTCTGATGCGCAAGAATTGTCCTGTGGGGATACCTCGTATGAGGGGTTGAGGATGAAAACTGTCGGCTCTAAGGTAACTATTAGTGGCAGTCTCTTTCTTGTGGTTTGTTGTGGAGAGATAACCATCCTCATTGATAGTGATTCTTAAGTCCAAAAAGGTAATGCTGTTAGGGCTACTTTCCGATGTCAACTTAAGGTTGTGTTCGTTGAGGTTAAGTATTTGCAGAAAGATTTCCAAATCATTCCTTGTGCCCTTCCAAAGTAGTAGGATATCGTCTATGTAGCGTAGCCACAAATCTATGTGTTCTGTGTACATAGACATTCCTTCTGAAAAGACACTGATGGCCTCCCACCAGCCTAGGTATAAATTGGCGTAGGTGGGGGCACATGTTGTACCCATGGCTGTTCCTTGGATTTGTAAATAATATTTGGAATCAAATAAAAAGTAATTGTGTTCCAATACAAACTCTAAAAGCTCGACAATGAAGGCATTATGTTCAGTGTATACACAGCTACGTGATGATAAAAAGTATGCTACCGCCATGAGACCGAACTCGTGTTTTATGCTGGTATACAGTGACTCCACATCGAAGCTTACCAGCAAAGTACCCTGCGTGACTTGTATTCCTTCAAGTCTGTTAAGGACATCCTTGGTGTCCTGGACGAAGGAAGGTAGTGATGTAACAAATCCTCTGAGTACTTTGTCTATATATATACTGATAGGTTCGGTAAGTGAGCCGATGCCCGCTACTATAGGTCGTCCAGGTGGTTTTTTAATGTTTTTATGGACCTTAGGGATGGTATAAAAAGTTGCTATAGTAGGGTCTTTTTGCATCATGAAGTCATGTTCGTTTTTTGATATAACTTTGAAAGATGGAAGATGGGGACAAAGATCCTGGAGATGGACCCCACACAACACTGAAACCTAAAAGCCGATTTACACCGCACCAGGACAGCTGCGCCAACATCTCTACATTCCTTAACTTGGTTACTAAGGATTTGGAATCCCTGAAAGAGACCAAGATACAGAGTAATTTGAACCAAGAAGAACAAAAGGCACTAAAAGAAATAAAAGATTTAAAGGAAATCACTATAAAGCCGGCCGACAAGGGAGGAAATTTAGTGATACAAAAAACAGAGGACTACAGAAGGGAAAACTTGAGATTGCTCAAGGATAAAAAATGCTACAGGACTCTCTCTGGTGACCCAACAGTACCATTTCAAAAAACTTTGGGCAATATATTACGTAAAGGTTTGGAGATGAAAGTTATATCAAAAAACGAACATGACTTCATGATGCAAAAAGACCCTACTATAGCAACTTTTTATACCATCCCTAAGTTTTCCCTTCTGTAGTCCTCTGTTTTTTGTATCACTAAATTTCCTCCCTTGTCGGCCGGCTTTATAGTGATTTCCTTTAAATCTTTTATTTCTTTTAGTGCCTTTTGTTCTTCTTGGTTCAAATTACTCTGTATCTTGGTCTCTTTCAGGGATTCCAAATCCTTAGTAACCAAGTTAAGGAATGTAGAGATGTTGGCGCAGCTGTCCTGGTGCGGTGTAAATCGGCTTTTAGGTTTCAGTGTTGTGTGGGGTCCATCTCCAGGATCTTTGTCCCCATCTTCCATCTTTCAAAGTTATATCAAAAAACGAACATGACTTCATGATGCAAAAAGACCCTACTATAGCAACTTTTTATACCATCCCTAAGGTCCATAAAAACATTAAAAAACCACCTGGACGACCTATAGTAGCGGGCATCGGCTCACTTACCGAACCTATCAGTATATATATAGACAAAGTACTCAGAGGATTTGTTACATCACTACCTTCCTTCGTCCAGGACACCAAGGATGTCCTTAACAGACTTGAAGGAATACAAGTCACGCAGGGTACTTTGCTGGTAAGCTTCGATGTGGAGTCACTGTATACCAGCATAAAACACGAGTTCGGTCTCATGGCGGTAGCATACTTTTTATCATCACGTAGCTGTGTATACACTGAACATAATGCCTTCATTGTCGAGCTTTTAGCGTTTGTATTGGAACACAATTACTTTTTATTTGATTCCAAATATTATTTACAAATCCAAGGAACAGCCATGGGTACAACATGTGCCCCCACCTACGCCAATTTATACCTAGGCTGGTGGGAGGCCATCAGTGTCTTTTCAGAAGGAATGTCTATGTACACAGAACACATAGATTTGTGGCTACGCTACATAGACGATATCCTACTACTTTGGAAGGGCACAAGGAATGATTTGGAAATCTTTCTGCAAATACTTAACCTCAACGAACACAACCTTAAGTTGACATCGGAAAGTAGCCCTAACAGCATTACCTTTTTGGACTTAAAAATCACTATCAATGAGGATGGTTATCTCTCCACAACAAACCACAAGAAAGAGACTGCCACTAATAGTTACCTTAGAGCCGACAGTTTTCATCCTCAACCCCTCATACGAGGTATCCCCACAGGACAATTCTTGCGCATCAGACGCAACTGCACAGATATCATGGCATTTAAAGAAGAAAGCACAAAAATGCGGGATAACTTCCTAGCTAGGGGATACTCTAATCGCCAACTCAAGACGGCGTATCATCGTGCAATCAACACACCACGTATTGATTTACTAAAATCTCCATCACCGGATGACAGCAAGAAAATGAGTGAGATCAGATGCATAGCCACTTACCACAATCAGTGGAGAGATATCCACAGGATACTTACCAAGCATTGGCCTATCCTGACGAACGACGAAGATCTGAAGAAGGTACTTAGAAGCCATCCATCAATTGTCTGGAGAAGGGCACCAAATATTAAAGATTTGTTGGTGCACAGCCACTTTACGCTGGGAAACAACAGAAAAAGTACAACTTGGTTGAGCGTCAACGGTTCATATAAGTGCCATCACTGCAAAGCTTGTGGCTATATTAAGGAAAGCAAGACCTTTACAAATACTGACAACAATAAAACATACACCATAAAACAGTTTATCAACTGCAAGAGCAGTGGAATCATCTATTTGATAACTTGTCTATGTGGAAAAAAGTATGTTGGCAAGACAAAGCGAGAACTCCGGAGACGCATCCTGGAACATATAGGATCTATCAGGAATGCTTTGGACACCCCGGTCTCCCGTCATGTTAGGGACCACCATGCAGGGAAACTTGATACGCTTAACTTTCAAGGCATAGACCATGTTCCCCCCAGCATTCGCAGGGGGAATTGGGATAAGAAACTCCTGCAACGGGAGGCCAGGTGGATTTATCTGCTCAATACCCACTATCCATCTGGCTTAAACGAAGGTTTTGTCTTTAACTCTTTCCTATGAACCTATGTCAGATCACAGTCACATTTCAACTCATTTTAGTGTTGTCACCACCAACCCAATTTTTTGAAATCCAGCAAAGTTAATTCTTACTTGTATTACATACAATAACTTAGGTCAGTTTAGGATGCAGTACTCATGCATCACCACCTTACAGCATTTGGCGTCCCATGATCGCTATGGCAACTACAGGGTATAAAGAAGCGACCGGGAACCAAGCAACGCCCACCCCGGATGAAGTCACAGGAAGTGACGAAACATGCAGCATGTCGGGTCTTTAGCTGTATGATTCATACCTTACCACGCCAGCTATCTCTACTAGCTCCTCTAGTGCGCTGACCTGTGTCTTACTTTCATTTGATACACCCATTTAAAGAGGTGTTAGTGCTGCTACAGGGCAGCACTTGCTATTCACTATCATAATAGCCTGCCTGCTTTAAATACTACCGTGCATGTTTTTTCCATGCAGCCCTGTATAGACACAGCTGCTCTGACTACCTAGGTCTCGTGTGCTATACCATTTTCTCAATTGCAGCAGTTTACGAGTGAGCAGCTCTGCGGTCACATGGGCACCAAAAAACCCCGTTGAAAATATTACCAAGCAGCCCAGACCTGCGTTTACTATTTTTCACTACTCCTGCTACTAAAGGTGCACAGCATCCTCGTACCTACGCCCGTTTGAGACGCACACTATACCAGATACAGCACAAACTTTGACACATGAACGCACCAATGTACAAAGAATACGCATATATACTGGGTTCATATCAAACTACGATCTATAGTGATCCATAGGCACTACGCTCTGTGTGTCACTATGTGTAATCACTATTGAACATTTCCTCGATACCCAGTACTCCCTTTACCCGTTACCAACCTTATACGGGCCGTCCAAACATTTACTTCACGCACTGCCCCGGCGCATGCGCAACTCGCATATAAACAGACTCTACTGTTTTAACTTACATGACGCATGCGCAGTGTGCACATTACGTTGATGTGCTGCGTGAACTTCTCTGTTAGTCTCGGTAGAGCCTATACCTACCAATATGTCATAGGGTTACAATAACCCATCTAGATTATTGACATTTAGAGCATCTGCCAAGATTTTCACACCTCAAGGGAGACAGAACTAATGGGAGCACAGTGAGACGCTTGACGGAGGTTGACATAGACCAACAGCAGTCTATTATTAGTCAGTGTATAGTACAGCACTATATACTGTTTTGTGTACACTATTACACTAATATTCAATAAAGTTTTTATTTATACACAAATATTTAATAAAGTTTTTTATTTATACACACCATATCCTACCCCTGACCGTCTTTATTTTCAGGTCTGCAGTGCGCCTATCCAAAGGGGATTCTTTGGTGTATCACTCTCGATACACATTTATTATATATATATATATATATATATATATATATATATATATATATATATATATATATATATATATATATTATTGTACACCCATACTTTATACATTAATTCTTACATTATATACATATTAGTTCACACAAACATATAACGTTAATCACTAAAAACCATAAAATAGTTAATGAAGTGTTTCAGACATTTATATGATCCATATCTTTGTATGACACATTTAACTTTGTGTAATTAAATGTTAAGTCTTATACTCATTACATTACTTTTAGTCTATTCCAAGAAACAACTCAATGATAATCATGGTCTGGATGTGAGTAAGGACAGTTTTTGGAAGGTGCTAAATATTGTGGCATTATACCCATGCGATAACATTAAAGGATCTCTGTTGTTATGTGCACTGCTCATTACCATATCATTTGCATATGAGTAAGCCAAAAGTGTGTTAAAATATATAATTCCCTTATTTTTAAAAATAGGCTGAACATTGTTACAGTAATCACCTTTGGGGATATGCGTTAGGGATATATCGATAACCAATAGATAATGTCAAATTAAAACTGTAATGACCTTCTGAGGATCTACCCCTAATTTCCTTAACTCACAGCCATGCTAGCGAATGGCATCTGCATTCCTGGTTTGGAAACAGATTGTTTGTTCATCTCTACACAACAACATAATTCAGACTTCTTTAAGGTTGTAAGTGATTATATTGGAAACACAGGTAGTATAGAGCAAAGTTTTTCATATAATTATATATATATATATATATATATATATATATATATATATATATATATATATATATATATAATCGCAATCGCATATAGAGTGCTTTTGAGGTGGAACCTATATGTTACCATGTGTGGTGCAGTATACCTGTCAGGCTCACAGGAGGTCTGAGCCTCCTCTAGTGAGAGCCTGGGGTGAATCCTCTGGAACGATCTTCTAATTACAGCGCCTCCACCTGTGCAGGATTCTAGGAGTGTAGAATGTCCCCTACACAGGACCCACATATATGAACCACATACACCAAGGTATATATAACACAGGTTTACTATATGGGCAAATAATACAATAACACACAGAAGGAGAGACACACCGCTCACAAAGTAATTTACAAATATTATACCATTTTATATATAATTAACATGTGTCATAAATCAGACACTTATGGGTGCTGCCTATGTACTAAAAGTTAATAGTATTAACAATTGAATGAAGACGTCCCACCGTAAGGACAGTCTCTGGATCAGCAACACAGCTTACAGGAACATGCAGCAAACTCTTTCACTGGGTCCCTGCACTAAGGAACTACACAGGGTCTCTCCCTGCTTTAAGGAACTGCACAGGGTCTCTCCCTGCTTTAAGGAACTGCTCAGGGTCTCTCCCTGCTCTAAGGAACTGCACAGCTGAAGGGGCACAGGGTCCTTACCTAAGGGCCTGTCCCTATGAACACCCACCCTCACTAGTGGGCAGTCAGGGCCTCAGCCCTACCCTGGGGATTTCTGGCCTAGGGTAGAAGCTCGCAGCTCTCTGCCCCCTTCCTTCCCCCACTGTCTCCTTAGCCTGACTAACTCATGTGCTTCACAGTCTGTTTCCTGACTCTGAACACAACAATGTATCCTTCTCCAGCAGGAGAAGTTGCAAGCTCCATTGGCTGCCTGGCTGCCTGTGACCAAGGTGAAAGTGCAGTCCCTAGAGGCTGCTGGGAATTCTAGTCATTTATGGCCCTCTTTAACATTGGGGCTGCATGTGCGCACTATAAAGGTTGCCGCTACTCTCCATGGAGCCTGTGCAAACCGGTAATGGCCCGCAGCGCCCTAACTGCGCATGCACGACTTCTAGAGGTCCTTCCTGCCTCCCTACACTTTCCTGCGCTAGGTGTAATGGCCTGCCACGACTGCAAATGTGCACCGCGCATGCGCAAACGCGCACAAGATGGCGGCACCCGCTACTCTGCGCAGGTGAGGAGGGCCAGGGGGGACCCTGCTACACTATCCCCCTGGTGAAATCCCCAGTGGCCTTGCTTGGGACAGCGTCACATTACAGAAAGTTACACAATAAAAATTCATTGCATAAATTGAACAACTTAACATGTTGACTTTAACATCATTGGTACGTGACATATCACACACAGTAATACCTGAGGCCAGCTGAGTGTTAGCTGTTTGCTGAGACCAATTGTGGGGAGCTCCTAACTGATAATGTGGGGGTACCTCACTTTGACTTTTGTGAGCCTCCGCCTGGGTAGTCTCCATTACCGACACTGGAGTCTCTGTAGACTCTTTGAGATTGTGGTCATGTGCAACAGTCACTGGTTCCATACTACTTCCTCCCCCTGCTGGAAGGAATAGCATAGTGTCTCTTGGCCAGACCTTTACCCGGCCATCCGCGGCATGGATGCGGTAGGCGAGGAGGTCTTGACTTTATCCTCGGTTCACCACATGGCGAATGAAACGCTCCATATTGCGCTTAGAGGAGGCAAATTTCCCTGGATCACTCACAACACAGTCCTTGTCCGTAAGCACTTGGGAGGCTTCCACTGGGAAGTGAGCGATTAGCAATGTCTCTGTACTCAAAGTCTCTGTTACATCCTGCAGGGGGTAAAGGGTTAATACCTTACCACTGGATTGATTCACGGTGGCCAGCAGGTCATCAGGAACGCTGACTTTTACCACCTCGGCTGTCTTGGGACCGGTCCCCGGCACCTCTGGGGCAGTCCCCTCACTTTCTGGAAACTCGGGAGTGTTGGATTCCAGTCCTGGGACCATTTGGGTTGGAGCGCACGGGCTCACACTCAGTTCAGTTATGGTAGCGGTTATGGTGTCACATGGGCCCACCATCAGGTCATGAGCAGTCTCACCTCGGGCATACAGATGTCCAGCGACGTTCTGCTGCTCAGCATGAGCCTTAGTTGGGGCCTTTTCCACAGCCGCCTCCATCGGAGCTTGTGGGGAGTAAGGAGGTGCCTCACTACTCCGCTGGCTTGCAATGGGTTCCGGATCATCTGGAACACTGTCAGGTACCATCTGTGCTTCACTGGACATGACGATGGGGCTGACTTTTCTCTTCACCTGGACGATAGGCGGTAGGTACTGGTCCACTCGCACCACTGGACAGCAGTCTTCTAAGGGAAACACCTTCACCAGGATGCGATGCCGAGGTGAGCCATTCACCCTGGTGGCCAGACTTAAGGAGCTACCGTGCTCCGTAGTCACCTGGGAGCTCACACCCGACACCCCTGGGGCAGTCAACTCACCCTTGTCGTCGTTAGGTACTGATCCCAAGCCTAGGACCGATGGTACTATCCTAGTAGGCCAGACTGGCCATTGGCACACGGGCCCACACCAGGGTCCGCTGTAATTGAGGTAGTTGGTTCTTTGTCTGCAGCTTCACTTGAGTGGTCCGCCGGTTGGCGCATCACCACAGGTCGTTGACTACTGTCTTCAGTAGTACAGGATGGGGTAGGAACACCTCCGCAGGGGAACAGCGTCGGGGCGCCTCAGATTCACTGGCGGCAATCGGCATGAAGCGGTCCTGCTCCAGCGGTACCAGTGGTAGCGATCCCCCTTCTCCCTGGGCTGTCACCTTACCCGTCGTTGATTCCGTCATCTGTGGGTTTTTTTATCTGTGGTTCCATCATCTGGGGTTCTGGTTTTGGAACCGAGTCTGGAACTGTCTCTGTCATCGGGGCATGGTACTCCTCAAGCGTAGGCAGAAAAGGGCTAGACACAAGATGGTTTGCTCCATTCACAAAGAAAATAGCTCCCCAAACAAGTTATTTTCCCAGGAATACACAATCAGGGCTCAAACACCTCATGCTGGTGATCCCGTCAGTGGATACTTCCAGGAACCCTTTAGGCAATGAGTAATAGGCAAAGTCCATATCGCCTGTCCTCACTTTATGCAGACAGGCACAAAAGAAATGGGTGACTTACTTTTCTCGCTCGCCATGCCCCTGGTAGCTGAGGTTGTGGTTTGCTGCATCCTGTATCTTTCTTAGGGGGAACAGAAGTTGCTACTGGCAGTTCACTGTGCTCACTCCCCCTGGTGGAATTTAAAGGAGGGACGGCACACTCTTTCAAGGGGTGTTTCTGGCTCTGCACTGAGTCACTCACATCGCAGGGGAGGGGCTCTGATTTTCACGCCAAACCCGGACAGATTGTTGCAACACTTTTCTGTGCAGGCTGGCAGCCAGCAGCATGTGCGCTCTCCTGACTTGGCGGGAGATGCCATTTTAGGTGTGACTCACTTTTGACATTCCCTGATGAGAAAACCTCCATTTTGTGCACAGTCCCTTTAACTACGCTAGGGCTTTCTGCATATAAAAGGGGATAGCCTTCTGGTGGGGCACCTGGGGCTGATAAAGTCCAAGGGGCATTTTCCCGGCATAATTCCTGACCCGCCCCTATTCATAGGCTACTCCACTGGGCAGTGATGTCAAACCTTTGCTCCATCTGCTTCCACCCTTGGTCTAGGCCCAGGAGTTTCTTTAGGGCCTCCCAAATTTCAATCCCGTCCACATGAGTGGGAACGTTCCCTACTACCACCACGTGACTAGGCAGTGCTTTACGCCAGCAGGCCCAAGTATGGACCTCATGGATTGAGGGTATGAACATGGTGGACAATTTGACACAAAAATAAAATAGGGCACCCCTGTCTGATCTTAGCAGCGCCTCCAAATTTAACAGGTATTCCCCCACCCCCAATCGCATATAGAGTGCATGTGAGGGGGAACCTATATGTTACCATGTGTGGTGCAGTATACCTGTCAGGCTCACAGGAGGTCTGAGCCTCCGCTAGTGAGAGCCTGGGGTGAATCCTCTGGAACGATCTTCTAATTACAGCGCCTCCACCTGTGCAGGATTCTAGGAGTGTAGAATGTCCCCTACACAGGACCCACATATATGAACCACATACACCAAGGTATATATAACACAGGTTTACTATATGGGCAAATAACACAATTACATCACATCACATCATACTGTATAGCAACACAGCCGTGTTACCCTCTGCCACTAGCTGGCAGCTATAACCTTGCCCCTAACTTGGCTATACCTTTACACCCCCTTCCCAACCCCGTGTCCAAAGAGTCCAAGCCCACCCAAGTGTGTGAACAGGCCTGTCACATGTGAGGAGCAAGTTAAAGTTGGTGCACGTGTGGAAGGTTGTAAATACCTGCCCAGGTGTCTCTACACCTGGGTGTCTTCGCAAAGGGTCTACCAGCACCGCTTGGTCCAGCGCTGATCTGTACCTCTGTGTGGGATGGGGTCCCGCTGGACGTCCCACCGTAAGGACAGTCTCTGGATCAGCAACACAGCTTACAGGAACATGCAGCAAACCCTTTCACTGGGTCCCTGCACTAAGGAACTACACAGGGTCTCTCTCTGCTTTAAGGAACTGCACAGGGTCTCTCCCTGCTCTAAGGAACTGCACAAGGTCTCTCCCTGCTCTAAGGAACTGCACAGATGAAGGGGCACAGGGTCCTTACCTAAGGGCCTGTCCCTATGAACACCCACCCTCACTAGTGGGGAGTCAGGGCCTCAGCTCTAGCCTGGGGATTTCTGGCCTAGGGCAGAAGCTCGCAGCTCTCTGCCCCCCTTCCTTCCCCCACTGTCTCCTTAGCCTGACTAACTCATGTGCTTCACAGTCTGCTTCCTGACTCTGAACACAACAATGTATCCTTCTCCAGCAGGAGAAGTTGCAACCTCTATTGGCTGTCTGGCTGCCTGTGACCAAGGTGAAAGTGCAGTCTCCAGAGGCTGCTGGGAATTCTAGTCCTTTATGGCCCTCTTTAGCATTGGGGCTGCATGTGCGCACTATAATGGCCGCCGCTACTCTCCATGGAGCCTGTGCAAACTTGTAATGGCCGCCGCATTGCCCTAACTGCACATGTGCGACTTCTAGGGGTCCTTCCTGCCTCCCTACACTTTCCTACGCTAGGTGTAATGGCCGCCGCGACTGCAAAACACGCACCGCGCATGCGCAAACGCACACAAGATGGCGGCGCCCTGTCACTGATGGCGCCGGCAGCTGCGATCGCCCCTGCAACTGTCTGGCATGGTGCGGGGATACCCGCTACTCTGCGCAGGTGAGGAGGGCCAGGGGGGACCCTGCTACATATATATGTATATATATATATATATATATATATGTATATATATATATATACACATACATATATATATATATATATATACACATACACACACATATACATAACTTAAAATGTATGGTAAACCTACCCAGCCTAGAAATATTTCAAAGCAAGTTTATACCAACCTCACACTGATGATACCCTTCAAGGTGGAAACATGTCTGGAGTGGTTTAAACTTGCTTTGCTAGTCCCATGCTGTGTTTAAAAGTTGTGTGAACGGCGATACATCATCTTAAATGGGCTCCATGTGAATGGATATTCCAGGCAAAAGGTGACACATTGTGTGCTCATGTGTAATCTCCCAGAATCCCTTGCTGCAGTGTGAGCACTGTATGCGAGGTGATAATGGTTGAAAGACAGGGTTGCAGACCTGTCTTAGACATGTGGATGTGCTCACAAGTGATATTCTTTATTGGCTATATATATATGTGTGTGTGACAATTTAATGGATAAAACGAGAGTAACTGAATGCACTCACAAACATAGAAGAATTAAAAGCTTTTATGTGTGATATATTCATCAGGCGTATCATCCGGACATCAGAGGACTACTCCACAGGTGAAAAGTGAGCATCCAAATAGAAGCACAGTCGGATACAAGGGTTTCCGAGTCACAAGCAGCAGATATGGTTCTCTCAGGGTTGTAAAGCTACCCCTACCTCCACTGAATGAACTGGCAAGGTAATCTGAGTAACACAAAAATAGGGAATAATTGCTGATTACTACACAGTATAAATTATTAAACCAATATTTTCCCAGGCAGATATGGGAACAATGTGCAAGCATCAAGTAATATTCTTGATGTTAAATATACCTCAGCTATGGGCGCTCAACCAAAGAATTCTGAGTCACAAAAAACATCACATATATAAAACACATACCATGGAGTAAATTGTCCGGTCCAATGATAGATGGGTGCTGCTAGCTTCAAATGTAGGGAACAACCCAGCGTTCACCGAAGGTACTATAGTAGAAAAAAACAAGAATACAGCGCACACCTCATAGTGTAGTATTAAAATTTACTTGGCAAGAAGAAAGATAAAAACGCAACCAAAACCACCCTATGCGTTTCAAGACGAAGAGGCACACGGCTTGAAACGCATAGGGTGGTTATGGTTGGCTGCAGGAAACAGTGGTAATCTAGAGGGTGGAGCTGCAGGTGAAGGAGAACAAAGGAGGAATTGTGGGAAAGGCTGGGCAGTCTTTCAGAACGTTACCATCCTCCTAGCTCCTCCCTGTGTTGCTGTGGTGCCGGGTGCTTCTGCAGTAGTGACGTCACGAAGTAACGACGCTGGTACCAAGCGCATATGGGGTCCACCCCACTTATTGGAGATCACAGGTGCAATATACAGTAACATGTAAATAACAAATGCGGTTAAACAATTGATCTTACCTCTGACATGAAAAGATTCCCCATTATAAAAGGAATAAAAAGAGTCCTGAAGACGTTTGCAGGTGATACATCTGCTCCTACCGCACCTAAAACTCCCATTAGGGGAAATAGGGGGATGGGGCAGGAGCAGAGGCACCAGACTGCTTCAATCTACTGGGAGCCCTGTATACCTGTACACAACACCAAATGGGTATTGTAGCGGTTCAACATTTTCTAGATGTAGATGAGGGTCTATCTGACATACACAAAAAATGTGCATTGTCTAGTATTACCTTTATATTGAATCACAATTATTTTTTGTTTGAGGATACATTTTTCTCTAAATCTGTAGTATGGCCAGAGGGCCCAGGCTCTTTCCCAGCCTCGCAAACCCATTTTTATTTCTACTTTATTGGCGCAACTTCCATTTGTGTGTATGTATGTATGTATGTATGTATGTATGTATGTATATATATATATATATATATATATATATATATATATATATATATAGTTAGTGCTTTTTAATCTAATTTAATGTTTGCAGGTCAAACTATTTTAAAATAAATCCAAATGGGCACCTAATGTTAGAGCAATAGCTAAAAATATGACTATATTTAAAAACAATATTAAAATTATCATTTGGTTTGAGCTGCTCTCTTCTCCAGCATATGGAAGCGATATCCCAGCATATTTAATGAGTCTAAATGTTTTTTTGCTAGAAATATTCTTATTAATGCACCCATTTGTTGCATGCATTTCTCCACTTTACCAATAACAATGTTGCTGATTACACTAGAAAAAGATCTTTCAGCAGTCATTTCTGTAGCTTGCATTCATTATTAAACATTATATTCATCTTGTCATGTGGAACTATTTGCATTGTCAAATAGTACAAATTGTTATAATCTAATAAAAATGACAATATAATCAGTAATAGTCATGCAGGTCATGTATCCAAAAGGTTGATGTAATAATGTATAAAATAGAATGTTCACACAGCTGGAAACAAAGCTTTGAAGATGCCAACATATTGAATATATTTTGTATATAAAGAAAACAAGTAAAGATGTTTCTAGATACTTCATATGCTGTAAATAATCCCAGTAAGTTTCTGGCACTTTCAGTGTAGTCTGAACCTTTTGACTTAGAAGATCACACAATGTCTGCCTGAGGAATTTAATGGGCGTTTAGAGGTTTAGTTATCCTAAAAATAGCAATTTTATCATTTTTTTGCCTCTTTTCTCTTAATTTTGTTTTACTTTTGGATGACACGTCTTCCAGTCTGTTATCTCTCTTTTCCATTTACTTATATCCCTTAACAATTCTTACTATAATTCTTCCTTAACAACATCCTTTTACTTGCAACAACCCTCCTAATACTCATTCCCAGATGACAGGCCCCAGAATTTTTGTTTCTAAACCACTGCCTCTAGCACTATTAGTACATTTGACAAGATCACTACTGGCCTTTGCATGGTCGGGCAGAACTATGATCACAGTACAAACAGTCCCATACATTCCATACCATTGTTATTATTATTATTATTATTGTTTATTTGTAAAGCGCCAACATATTCCGAAGCGTGGTACAATGGGGGTACAGATTTATGTATATTACATAAACAGTTACATACACATGAGGACAAACATGCATATATACATATCAATATATACATTCATCTTGTCATGTGGAACTATTTGCATTGCCAAATAATACAAATTGTTACAATCTAATAAAAATGACAATATAATCAGTAATAGTCATGTACAGTGGTTGACAAATCACCAAAAAATCTACTCGCCACACAAAAAAATCTACTCGCCACCTAGTACCAAACGTGTGCTGCTTGGGCCAATATTTACTTGCCCGGGGATTAAATCCACTCGCCTGGGGCGAGCAAATGTATAGGTTTGTCGAACACTGGTCATGTAGGTCATGTATTTCGTCACGAAGCCGGCGTCACATGGTATTTCAGCCAATCAGATCGTGGGAAACAATTCCACACTCTGATTGGCTGAAATACCATGTGACGCCGGCCATCTTGGATTTTGTGACGTCATCTTAAAGGCAAATGAAGCACAGCCATTCTGATTGGCTGGCATCATTCCCTTTAAGTGACGTCATGTAAAAAAAAAAAAATTAAAGTCGGAACGTGGTTGAACAGCCAATCGTGACGTCACGAGCCCTATTTAAGGCCGTGACGCCTCATTTGAGCCCAAGAAGCCGACGAGACAGCATCGGCTGGGATTTAACATGGGGTATTTTGGATTGACAGATGAAGAAAGAAGATAAAGAAGAACAAGAAATGGTTACAGATGAAGATAGAAGATGGTGAGTAAAGAAAGAAAAAAGAAGATTGGTGTACCTGAGCCGGATCTTCATGGCGGATGGCATCGGATGCTGTTGGAGGCCTTCAAGGTACGTGAGCTTCCTGTTACCCCGGGAGTCGGAGGGCCACCGCTTCTAATGGTAAGTAATATATTGAATGTTTGTAAATGTCTCTTTTTACAGGTATTTTCATTAGATGTGATTTTTGATTTTTTTGGGGGAGGCACATTGACTGATAATATATTAATCTGTACCACATTAGGGTATAGATTAATACATTATTATTACAATATTTTTGGGGCATTTGTGGCTTGGTATTGCTGTTGGTTTTTTTAATGTCAGTTTCTTAGGTGGATGTCATTTGTTTTTTTTTCCTGCTTAATGTAATAAAATGTTTGCGATTGGTGTTTGTTTGTAGTTAATGTTGTATTATGTTGGCTATTGCGTTTTATGGTTCTTTCAGAGATTGTTTGAATGTATTTCTTTGTCTTTTAATGTTTACATTCATTAATGTTGTTGTAATTAATTGGTTTGATTGGTTAGTGTTACTATTCATTTTGAGTTGGTTTAGGAATTCATTGGTTTCATTGGTTAATGGTTTCATTAATTCATTGTTGATATTGTTACTGCTTGTATTGATTGGATTAGCTGGCTACTGTTTTTAGTGACTTTATTTAGGTATGCTAATGCAGTGTTTAATAATGGGCAAATAATCTATTATCCATATCTGGATAATAGTTATTTTGCACATTATTGTACTGTATGTGTTAGGGGGGTGTATTTAGTTAGAAATAATGTTTAGTATTTTTGTTGGCACAACATTGGTACCACAGGCCCGCGGGTACCCCAGGATTCCCGCGGGGACCCGGGACGGCCGTGGGGTCAGCCGGGGACACCCGCCGGCATGTTGTATTGGTTTTGCGCCTGCAAAAAGGTAAACAAATATTTTTTAGTCCAGATTTTTTTATCACCTGCCTTTAGCTGGTGAGCTTTATTAAGCGCAACTTTAACGTACGATCAGTTTGCGTTGTTTAGTGAATCCCGCAGAAGGGCAGGATTCAGCGCAAACAGCTGATCGTACGATCAAAGTTGGACTTAGAAAAAATTTCAAGGAAAAGCCCATTTTAGAGTGCAAAGTGCCTGTTTGCGCGGCTTAGTGCATAGCGCTCGGCGGAACTTCACGTTCTAAAAGCACTTTGCGCTCTTAAAACGACTTATCACTGCTTAGTGCATAGCCCCCTGAGTCTCTGATTGAGCCACCAGTGCTGAAGCAGGGACTGATTGAGCCACCTGTGCTGAAGCTGGAATATTCTGAAAACCTGCCCTGTTGGGGGGCTTGAGTACTGGAGTTGATCACTATGAGTATGACATAGCAATGACTGGCTAATAGACCTCTATGACACCAAAAGAAGGCTTACAGTACAGGATGGATACACAGTATAGAAACTGTGAAAACTCTACAGTAAGTATAGCAGTTCATTTAGTGTTAGAAAATGTAGAGTGTCAGGTACATTAAACCTTTTGTAACCATGCTGGTTATAAAGACATGCGTTGTCCATACCTTGATGAGATGAAATATGAGACTGTCCCTGGTTACCATGTAAAATTCCCACTAATTTTAAAAACATTTGCCAATTGGCAAAACGTGTTGTTTTGCAGGGACATAAAGGCATACTTTTTTTTTTTGTGAATGTGCAAATATTAGTCAACATTCCCAAGTTTTTTCTTGAAATTGTCGTGAATGTTTGTGTCAAGGTGCTTTATAAATAACATATTTGTATATGGCTTTAGTTTTATGAAAGTTTCTATCTTGCTACTCTTTTCACCAGCCAAGGATGACCAAAATACACCATGTTTGCGAACCTGTGCAAAAAGTTCATACATCTCTATTAAAGACCACTAGCTTTTATTGATATATTAACAATATACAATTTTAACGATATATTAACAATAGTGATCTACTATCAGAGGTCCCCTACACCTTGTCTTATGTTAATACTTTCCAAAGTATGGAAGCAAACTCATAAGACATTATTATGGTGTAAATTTGATATCCGATTTAGGGGCCTATGCAGAGAGCAGCGAATTTTAAAATTGGCGAATTTATTAAAAAGTAGCTTTTTTGGAGAGTTTTATTCTCCATATGCAGAAAAGTGCGAATTCTGCTATGTTTAACATGGATGTGTGTGGCGAGTTTAAATTGGCGAGATGCGCGCTTCAGAAACGTGTAAAAACAAATTCGCGCCTTTTTTTTCCCTTTGCAATGGCCGCGAGCAGCAGCTTCTTGCCAGTTTTTTCTGGCGAGGCAAAAAGGAGACAATCGCGCCATTTTATTGGCGCGAACAGCCGCTAGATGCCGTTCGCGCCTCTCTGCATACGGATATTTTTAAAACTGGCGAGATTGAGGTTCTCGCCAGCCGCGAGGCGAGTTTTACAAATAGAAAAGAAAAATTGGCGCTTTTTTCGGAACTCGCCATTTTCTGTTGCTTTCTGCGCGATTTTCTCCAAAAAATGGCGAATTTCGAAATAGCGCTGCTCTCTGCATAGGCCCCTTAATGCCTTATAAGGATACCTTTCTAAAAGTATAAATCATTAAGATCTGTTATGAGTGTACTACATGAAGTATCTAAAGTATTACATACAGTATATTCTGAAGTAGTCAGCGTGTGCACATTTCCCCCCCCCCCCCCCCTCTCCACACCAAAAACACCAACAGTAAATTTTAGGGTAAAAACAACAATCTACCCAGGAGTGGGCAACTCCTGTCCTCAAGGGCCACTAACAGGTTGGGTTTTTAGGATATCCCTGCTTCAGCACAGGTAGCTCAATCAGTGGCTCATTCTTTGACAGTAGAGGCAGATATCTATTGTTAATATATAATTAAAAGCTGCAGTGCTCATTAATAAAAATATATGACCAGTTTTTGGCTGAGCCATTGATCGAGCCATCTGTGCTGAAGCAGGGATAGCCAGGAAACCTGATCTGTTAGTGGCCCTTGAGGATTGAAGTTGCCCACCCCTGATCTAACTCCTGGGACCCCAGATTGCAACTTACTGTATAGTGCTCAAGATTGTATTAACATTACAATATAGTCCTAGTATATCTCACAAATCTAAGCTTAAACAGGACTATTGTGCAACATGATGCTGATCCTATACCTCATAAATTAGTTTAATCTCTCAAGGTCACTTCAGGTCCCTTCCTCAGTCTTATGAACAACCAGATGTTTAGTTGAAATATTGTGACACCAAGTGGCTACTGCAGTTGACATTATCCCAGAGTCACCAAACAATTTTAAGCTACAACACACTTCACAGATAATTTAAATCGGCCATAAACTGCCTTAAAGTTTATCACTGATTAAAAATATGGCCCAACATGACTTTACAAGCCTCCTTTCCATGTGTATTGTATGATAGTGTTTAAGTTGTAATTTCTTGTGCATGAACCTATTTTTGGAACTGCAGCACACAAACAGTGTGCATTTGTAATTTACTCTGCAAAAGCCAATATTACTGTTATTCTAAGTCACATTGACAGTTAACTTCTTTGCTCTCTAAGTATTTTTTTATACTGACATTTTCACCCCTGCTGCTCACTGGTTTGCATCACTGATCTTTCAAAATGAAATGCAAGCCATGTGTACAATAGCTAGAGATCACTGCAAAAGAAGAATAAACTAAGTGAAGTAAATATTGATAGAAATTACACTCAACCATTAAAGAAATTAAATATTGCCTTGAAGTTGGATGTTAACAGATTACGTTAAAGGGCACCAAATATTGGCCTGGATACGTCAGTTTAATAATGATCCATGCCCAAAACAAAGAATGATGAATCATATTTATTGTGCCACCCCAAAAATCTCAATTTCCAAACTTGCCAATATGCTGATTCTTTTATAACATTTTGAATTACTTGTGGTGTCCCAGAATCATTGTTGTACTAAAAATCATTAAAAATGATTGGTTGTTTTCCTCCAAATATGCAATGTGATAGCGTTCTACGTGTTTAACTTAAACAATACCTTATACTGCATAAGGCAGGTAGTAAAAGATAATAAAAAAACGTAATACAAACTGTTGCATTTTTTTTTTTTTTGCATGTGTAGGACTAAATTTACAGTTTAAGAATCCTTGCTGGTAAAGTTTACAAAACAAACTAAAGTTACAGAAGCTGAGAGATTGTTTTGTTGCTTCAACTTTATAGCTTAGGTGCCAATTTTAAAAGCACTTGCAAAGTTATAAGGCCAGCTACAAAAAGGTGACCCTTTCAACAGGCCTTGATCTGGACACAAAGGTAGCCCCACCGATAATTCTTCATACTTAAGGTAATTTTGATATGCAAAGCTGATTCCTAGAAAATATGCAAGTTTTTAACAGTAACTTTTAGCACTTCTTAGATTTTGATTAATAGATCCCAATAATCCCTGTCAAGTCTCACACAATTTGTTTGTGTCGTGCATTAGGGCTCTGTCTCACATACATGAGGTCAATTACACCCTACCAGTAGAACTTGAAAGTCCTAACTCTGCCCACATTTGTCATAACCCTGCCATTCTCATCAAGACCACGTACCCACACATCAGAGCATACCTCCGGAAGACTCCCGGTGGACAGCAGGCTTGTTGCTGAGGAACATGACAAAAAAAAAAACACAGCGCAAACTGCTAGTAGTGAAGTAAGTTTTAGTAAATAAAAATATTAAAACTGGGTGAGTAATCTGCTTACATCAAATAAATGATTATAAGCCTATCATGTAATGAGACATGGGTTACCGAACACCGAATGTAGCTGGTTAGGAACAGAGTCACTGTCTAGATGTCCTCCGATGGTCTTCAGAGGCGTAGATCTCTTAAAGGTAGGTGGCTCCTCAACACAATGGCACTATCAATCCTCCTAGGAATCGGCGTCTCGTCAGGTGGACTCTCTGAGTGGATACCAGGTACGGAGTACGATAACACTGCACATATGTGCCTCAGGTGTTTGGCATGGAGAAATCTCCTTTCACTGCTCGTTTTCACACTCAAACAGAGTCCGTATGCGGTAATCCACAAAATGGTAAAATAGCAGCACTTGGAGAAACAAAGGTGGGTATACCGACACAAATCTCTTAAAAACTGCCATGTCAGAGCAATTCGAGCCTTTGAGCAAACACCGGTAATATAATGCACTGATTCGTGACGACACTGCATAAGCGCTGTTTATTAGCAGCTTGAAGCAGTGAAGTATACCGAGCCGGGAAGCAAAGGTCAACACAGTGCTAAAGCTACAAATATCGAAGGATCAAGGAATAAAAAATCTCGAGTTTAACATTGAAACACCCTATGCGTTTTGTAGCATTAAAACTACTTCATCATTTCCCTGAATGATGGGCCACCTACCTTTTAGGAGATCTACGCCTCTGCAGACCATCGGAAAACATCTAGACGGCGACTCTGTTCCTGTTCAGCTACACATTCGGTGTTCGGTAATCCATATCTCGTTACATGATAGGCCTATAATCATCTTATTTGATGTACACAGATTACTCACCCAGTTTCAATATTTTTATTGACTAAATCTTACTTCACTACAAGCGGTTTGTGCTGTGTGTTTTTTTTGTCATTTTTCTCTTTTAGTGTTAAGGGGTGCTGAGCAAAACCCCTTGTTCACAGCTGCAGACGCTCTTCTATGTACCTGTTTTAGGTTATGTACTTATTCGATACACTGTAACCACTTTATTATAGTGTGGGTTTTTGGGACTTGATATTAGTTATATCACGGTACACAGCTTAACCATTCACATCCACGAATTTATATTAGTAGCACACTTCATTATTTCTTCACATCATTGCTGAGGAACCGGGGTACCACAGATGAGCTCGGGAACTGGGGGATCCATGGATATCAGGGGACCATGGATGAACTTGCATGACCACTGTTCAGGTAGGCTAAAAAAAGAAAAGCGAGCAGCTACTTTAATTAAATACCTCATCAGGAAGTAGAAGCCTAATATTTTGTTACAACGCCAGTTGGGTGGACTGAGGCCCCGGTTAAAGTATCATTACACCACATACAGTGCAGCGCCCAGACAGGGGCTACTCAAAGTTAGATAACACAAAGGGGAGGAGATAACAACACATTTGCAAACATTGAAAAAAAACATATTTAACTGTATAATTGTGGCTGTTATCTACAGGCATCTATGCCCATGTGTTACTGGTATTAGCAATCAACACTTTAGTTTTACTTATGACACAAATACAGTACATTTTTCTGACCGTCTCAAACATGTGGAATAGTGTTTGATCTTAATTGTTGTCATCTTTACTCAGTTTAAAAGAACAAAGTAAAATTTTTGTTGACCTGAGTAACTGGAAGTTCTTGTTTCCCCTCATAGTTGTTAATGCCCAAAACAGACCAGCTAAATGTCAAGTAAATCCACATTTCTTTCTACTTCAATCATGATCATGCTTTTGTCTTTTTTTCTGTTTTTAAAGCGTAATTTTTTTCATTGAATACCATACGCTGGTACCAGTATTTTCTGCAGCTCTTGATTTATTTATATAACTGCACTTAATGATAGCATTAAATGTCCGTTCCAGCATCAGTGCTAGTGGGAATAAAATAGACGACAGCATTGTTTGCCTTTAACATTTTGAAAAATTCTAATTATCTGTTTCTCAGTTAAATTATTCATCTGTTTAGACAGATTTAGCAAGTCTTCAAAGAGTTTTAATTCTGGTGGCACTGATATGTTTTACAGAATCCATTTGTGCAGGTCAAGTTGATAAAGGCAGGATTGTATCTGGAGGCATAGATGAGTGCAATTGCAATAGTTAGATCAATTACTACTATCTTGCCTAAAGTATTAAGCCAAGTACACATTTACACTATTCTCATGGGCAATCAAATGTATCTTGGTTGATTTAGTAAACACTTTTTCAATTAACACACTTTGCAGCATTCTCTACCTATTTAAATGTTTTGCTTTTTTAAATAATAAATATTTGACACTGAGCAGACTAAAGACAAGAAATGCAGCGGTAAGATGTGGCAAAATTATGGCAACATTATGTCAACACTTGTAAAATTGGTAAACTGGTTTCGGACATCTACTGTATTAAATGTATTCTTTTAATGTGCATCAGTGCAATAGAGATAGAAATTTATCTATCAAGACTATTGCACTAAGACAGTTAGATGTTAATGCTATGGGACTGCCTTCAGAAAACACCTTTAGAGATGTACTGATGCAGCAGCCGTTATTCGAACACTTCACGCATCATGTACATTGGAATCCCGATTTGAAACCGCGGGAAGAATTCCAGCCTCCCCGTACTAACATACGAGCGCGGCGAGTGCAGAAAAACGAATTTTAGTGTTCTGGCTATTAAAAACATGAAATTGACACAGTAGCACAGTAGCACAGTACATACAATTCATCCATTTTATTGCAAACAAAGAAACAGAATCCATGAAATTCAAAAAAAATATCCGCGATAAGCGCGGGTGCCTGGGGCGATTGGCCGCGTTCATGCTGCGTGGGGAACAGCAGAGAACTCAAAATCGGCGCCGAGATGTGGTCGAATAACGGCCGCTGCATCAGTACAGTATTGTGGAGCGGAAGTTGGTCATGTGAACATGAAACAGACAGTACTTTATGCTTTTTTCTTTTGCATTCCACTTTTAGCCTTGTATTCTGTATATAACGTAGTTGTGTATTTTTATAGTTGTTTTTCTTTTATTTTTGTTAAAAATATTTTTGATACATTTTAGCTTTGTGTCACCATTTGACCTTACATAGAGGAAATCTCATTTGTGGCTTAATTTTCCAGTTAATGCAAAAAAGAAATAATGTACTGAAATAAATATGCAAATCAGGATTTTTTTAAATACAATTATAAACTTGTTTAGATTTTGTGGAGTTTATTTAATTGTGCCATGTTCTTTTACAACATCAAAGAAAAGCTTGGGGCACCATTATTCTTATACTTTGTTTATATAATTAAACTACAAAGCAGAAGAACATGTTAAAAATGTTATAAAAATTAAATAATAACAAATATCCCAAAGCTTAGAGACTGACCCTTTAAAACTTTGAGAAAATATTGTCTTGACTGCAGTCTACACTGCATAGATATGTTATGTAACAGCATATCACAAAGGGAAACAATGTTGGAATTATAGAAAGCATTCTGTACTTTTATGTAAAGGTACGTCAATTTGCTTTTAAATTCTTAAAAACCAATGACCGGTAATTTTTTTTTTTAAATTAAAAATTCTGTGGTAAACCTGCTAAGAAGACAGCATCATCCAGATTTACCTCTACCTTTCACACTATCACTATTCAAGTGAACAATATCAACACAATCAAAAGCCTCGGCGGCAAATTTCACAATTATACCCAAGCTTTTTCAATCTTCTTAACCATCAACCACAAAAACAAAACAAAAATGGTTTGTTAGCTTTGCTGAATACTTAGGCTCAGTTATGTTATTATTCAGCATGAATGCAAACATTACATTAAAATTAACGCTGTATTCACTAAGGAAAATAACTTAACATTAACCCTGTAACAAAAGCATTGCGTTAATTATAATGGCCGTTAGTGAAAATGATAAGCAAATGTAATCAAAACATTGCCTATTCACTAAGCTCCATTAAGATTAACGCTGGGAAACAACGTTATGTTAAGTCATATCTAACTTTGGCATTAGGTATGCAGTGTGAGAGAGTGAATAAATGTTATCCACTTTTTAATATGAGCTTAAATGTCTAGTCATGAGTAAAACATGGCTAGCTGGCCACTAGTGACACAAGTTATACAAAGAGGCTAATATAAGATGGAGCCAGGTCCCCCTCTTACTTCCAGGCTGCGTGAGGAGGACGGCTGTGTGGTTGCAGCAGGGAGATTGTGAGCTGGCGAGCAGGTCGCCATTTTGTTTGTGCACGCGCATGCTCAGAGAAGGCTCGCGCATGCGCAGTATCTGGAGTTGCGGTGGCCATCTTTGTACACCTGGAGCATGTGCAGTATAATGCCAGCGGTGGCCATTACACCCATAGATCTGCTGGGAACTACAAGTCCCAGCAGCCTCAGGGGCTCTAGACCACATGTTGCCAGGCAGCCAATAGGGCTGCTGCATTTATCACAGTTAGAACAGTGATAACAGTTAGGGAAGTTAGAGCAGTTGGTCAGTTGGGAGAAGGGTACAGAAGAGGGAGGTAGGGTCCCAGGTGCCAGTAGCCCTGGGACTAGGCCAGCTTTCCCCTGAAGGCCCCAGTAGGCACCTGCAACTATATAGGGAAGCCCATAGTTAGGGACCCTTTTTCCTGTGTTGTGCAGTATCAGGGACACAGTGTCTACGCAAAGCGTTGACGCGTAACTTGTGGTCTGGGATCAGACCACCTACATTCAGAGACTATCTATGGTGGGATGCTCGTGCTGGAGACCACCCCACGAGGAGGCGGAAGGCGTCGTTGGAACAGACTGCCCGTTGACTGTTGTTCAACTACACCTGAGGTCTGGAGCACTCGGGAAGGTATCCGCATAAGTGCACCAACATTCACGTGGGCAGCGCTGTATCACACTTGGGTGGGAAAGGCCATTGGGGTCTGGACACTGGGACACTGGTGCCCCTGCACCCAAGTACTGTGGGGATATTCCGCGGGTTGGTATACATATATGTCTATTACTGTTCCTTTTGATGTCATTGTTTATTACCTCCCAGTAAATAATGTTTCCCATACTCTATGTGTGTATTACTGGGCATAATGTCTTGGGAGGGGTTATCCTACTATGTGAGGATCCTTCTCAGGTGGAGGCGCTGTTTAGTAGATAAACATACACCCCAGGCTCCCCAGTGGCGGCGGATCAGGCCCCCTGTTTGCCACACAGGTATAGTAGCACACATAGTCGCCCTGACACAGGGGGAAAGGGCCTACAATACCTTCTCACTACACTTACTATCCCAATGTTTTAACTCCCACCTCCCTCCTTGTGGGGGTTCTAGCCATCAACCCCAGGGTTATTACCCCATCCCCATCCAAACATACCTATCAACTTCCTCTACAAAAGAAATATGTCCAATAGGAACGGTAGGCCATGGTACCAATAAAAATACAAACATACCATAAAAAATGGTAAGAGCCCACATACTAAATCAACCAATTTTTTGACCCATTACATGTTTGGATGTGGGAGGAATAAGGCCATCAGGCACTTGATTAGGCATAATTAACTAACTGTGGCATCTCATTTTTTGTAGCATATTTTGTGGCATTTGCATTTCTTTGAGGTATGTCAAATGACAGAGTGGATTATTTTTTTACGTTATTGAAATATTTTTAAGGTCTTTTTTTTATGGTTGAGCATTGGCTAATTTGTTTTTACTTATGGATTAATTCCTGGGGGTCTTGGACGCTAAAGTGCTTGGAGGAGTGCAAAATGGATGGAACAAGGGGTTTTATTTTATTATCAACTCCTTTGGTGCTAATGAGGGCGTTTAGGATCCCCTTGAGAGAGCTTATATACTTATACCACTTTACATATAATGAATTAAAAATATATATTTTTTGATGGTATGCTTTATATTTTCACCATGGCTTACAGCCCTATTAGCTAGTTTTGGGCATGTCTCTCTTAGAGTGGGGGGTAAGACAGGTGTGTTAAAAGTGGGATGATGGGGGTTGGTGCTCTGGAGTGGATGGTTAAGCCCACACAGGGGAAAGAGGTATGGGTTACCACTTGTTTGCCTTAGCAATTAGTAACCTCTTTGGTATGCAAGGGGGTAATTAGTATAATTTAAAGGCCAATATTAAAACATTTGAAGCCCTTAGTCATCAGCTAGCTATGGGTTGCCCATAGCTATCTGGCAACCGGGGAATATTAGAGGTTAATATACTAAAAAGATAATAAAAGCCCATCTTATCTTAATTTCTAGTACAGGGGTGCGGGTAACATTATTTTAAGATAAAGCAGAATTATGGTGACATATGATGTCACTCTAATGCCAATGAGGTCAAGCACAGCCATTCTAATTTTTTCAGTCTTTTCTCAGTGAATAAAGTGTATTCCTTTTGGTACTGTCATGTTATTTCCCCTGATTTAAAGAAGTATAGTGAATCTAGACCTTGGAGTGTAATGTGATGGCCATGTGAAGACTACTGGTGAACCTGAGAGGAGCAATCAGTGTTGAAAATGTCAATTAACAAAATGACTTGAAGAATAACATTTCCTCCAGTGACTTTCAGAGTCACTTTTACATTAGTGAAAACCCATGTTTTTCTTTCAGCCAAGGAGGTATAGATTAAAAAACAACTGTGAAGTCCCGGTGAGGTTAAAATGGCTGCTTGATTTCACACACACACAAACAAAAACATGTTGCCATAGAGATGCCAACGATAAAAAATCTACTTCCAAAACTTGTAAAAAAAAAAAGTAACTTAAAAAAAACGCTCACATTTCCTGCATGTTGTTTTATTATTTAACTATGTATTACTTATTGAACCAATATAAACTTTTCTTTTTGAAGACTTGTCACTGGGAGTAACTCAATGGCTGACAGTTAATGAGGTCATTTATATATGTGGAGCCAAGGTCTGTCTCCCATTACAATGAGGTAATAATGTATTTATAACACACCAAACTGCTTATGTATTACTGATGATGCTTTTTTTCTCCAAATACACAGATGTTTCTTGAAAAATCACGCACTGGCCCAAAAAGCAGCTGTGAACCAAATAGGTTGTATCTGTTTATTCTGGCTAACTCTTTCTTTAAGTAATACGTATACAAACAGGTTTAATGTGTGGTAAAAATACTATGTTTTTCTTTTTTTGTAAAATATTTCACCAGTTTCAGATTCTAAAATGCTGTAGCGGAGCCCTAAATTCAGTTTAATATTTGCCTCTATTTGCATATATTATGTAAAATAGCTTACAGAAACTTGTGTTATTGTAGTTCATGTATCACATGCCTTTGAGGAAAATTGCCAATCTAGAGAGCAAGAGAATAAGGCCTGGATACATCAAGCTCTGTTAAATGTGCGTTAATATTGTGTACTGTCAAAAAAAACCAAATACATCTGTAACGGGTTTTCCCCCCCCCCCCAATCGCAGATTATACTGTGTGGGTGCAGGAAACATATAATGTTACTCAGTGTGGTGCATAACCTGTTGGCTCATAGGAGGACTGAGCTTCCGCCACGGGGAACCCTGGGGCACAATATTAGCATATACCATACAATGATGCAGCGCCTCCACCTGCGACAGCTCCCGCCAGAAGGAGAATGGTTCCTCGCAGGACAATACCCAATAATCACATACAACTAAATGTATAAGAACGAATACCTCTTTACTGATTTCTAGAACATATAAGTCAAACATGTAGTAACAGGTGTCCCTCTCTAAAGGTAAGCCGACTCAACATTTACTCAAGGTTACCTATAACGGACACCACGGCGGGTGTCCACACTTTATGCGTCTCGGCGGACGCTACCCTCCCAACACAATAATCCCACCCTCAAGTCCAATGAGTCCCGCCCAACGTCTTGCACTCCCAATTCATAGACCAGTGTATATGTATTTGTGTGTGACTGCACAGCCACTATGTCAAATGATAGGCCTGGTTGGTGCACGTGAGTTGTGGTGTTACCTGCCCGGGCTCCAGCCACGGGTGCTGCTACACCGCAATGGGATCGCTGGATGTCCTCCAAAGGTGAGGTGAATTCCAGCGTGGATAATATCACCGCTTCTTCCGTCGTCTGTACTTTAATGATAACCCGGTTGATGTCCACAGGCTGCAGTCACTCCGCACTTATAGTCTTAAGATCCCTGTAAGCCCAAGCATAGGCCCAAGCCTCTCGGCGGAAAGCGCAGCGTCCGCTGGATTCCTCACTGGCTTCTAGATAAGGGGGCAGGTCCCTAACCTAGGGCCGGTCGCTATCTCACTCCGCTAGGGTGGCTCAGGGCTGTCTGGAGCCTAGGGGAGTACTGGCCTAGTGCTCGGAGTCACGGACTCCAGCACCCTACCTCTTACCCCTTGCCGCTCCAGTCGCCGACTGCCGACATAGTTCCTGCGTGCGAAATATATCTCTGGTTGCCAACAGAGATCCTCCTTCCTATTGGCTAGTCCTTCGCGGCTTTCTGGACCTTAACTGCGCAGACGCAAGCTCCCTGTAGTCCTGGAGTGCTCCTGTTCCTCGCGCATGCGCAACACCCCTAACAATGGCGGCGCCCTGCTCCGCAAACCGGCGGAACCACCACAACGCAATACCGGCCGCAACCCTTAGTGCTACTCGGCTCGCATAATACAGGGGAGAAGGTAATACCGCAGGGGACCTGGCTATACATCAATATTTCAAACGTTGGAAAAAACGCAAAATCGCTTTATATGTTGAAATAAATATTACTGTCCTGGAACCCAATTGCATGTTTTCTCTGTTCTGAGGCTGCCAGCACTCCTCAGTGTAAATTGCAACATTGCTGCTTTCCCTTGTGGCTTCCCAGCCTGTTACCTCTGCAACCCCCCTCTGTTCAAATCTGAGATGGTTTGGCTATCCTCCCTTGCTTGTTGCTTTACCCCATGTTCCTGCTTGGACAAGAAAGCATGCTTTCTTTTACAACCAGCAGCAATAGTGAGTAAATGTGCCTTTCACTGTCCCCCAAGAAAAGCTTTCTTTTTGACCTTTTCCCCACAAATGCTACCTGCCAGTTATTTTACACCTTCTGTATACCCTCCAATAAAAGTTACAGAAAATTGAAGGACTCTATGCATTTAAAGAGATGAGTTTAGCTGCCTGATCCTACTCACTTGCCACAGTGGGCTTTGGCCAGAATAATTACAAAGACATTAAAACTAGCAGAATAGTGCTAAAGTGAAGGCAAAGCATTGCGACACTATCCTACTGTATGTAGCAAACTATGTAAACTATATAAACCCATGTGTTGATGACATGTTGGTAGTGCTGTTGGGAGGCAGAGAGGACACACAGGGCTACAAGGAGTCAGAAGTATGGTTCAAATTCTATGCTATTTCTTGTGATAGCTGATTCAGTTGTACTGTCATATTTGTTGCCTGTCTGTGTGGGTGCTCGTGTGCTTGACTTTGTTTGATTTTCTCTACTTTGCAAGTTGTTTATCTATTGACTGTTTCTTCATATTTGATGAGGGATTGTGTTGAGTAGTGTGAGAGTGTAAAAGAAGGTGGAGACTGGAGTGAGTGGAGTGTGAGGAATGGAGGAGAAGTGAGGAATGGGGTGGGGTAGCAGAGGAGGGGAGAGGAGCAAGGGAGGAGCGAGGAGTGGAGGGAGTGTGAGGAATGGTGGTGAGTGGAGGAGCAGAGGAGTTCTGGGCAGAGGAGTGAGGAGTGGAGGAGTGGTGAGAAGAAGGGCTGGTATAGAAGTCAGTGCAGGAACATGCCAGGGTAGCAGGACAGGGAAGGAGTGGAGAGTAGAGAGGGACATGGCAGAGGGGCATGGGAGGAGCAGTCAGGGAGACAGAGGACAGCAGCAAAGCCCAGGAGAGGCAATGTTACAGTCTCCCCCAAGTCCAAATGCCTGTGATGCAGCTGAGGGGCAGCAGCTGTGTAATCTCAAACATTTTTTGCTAAGGAATATGTCTTTAAATCTGACCATTCCCTTGCAAGTTGTTCTGCCTCTTTCCTTGCATACCCAGAGTTTCAGATCTGTCCCTATTTAGAAAAATACTCTTGCTCAGAGTCCTCCTCCTCTCCGTCAGCCATACCTAGCTTGGAAGTCTCTGTCTGGCCTTCACTTCTCACATTTTTTCTGTCACAGCTGTGGCATTTTTCATAGGGAAAAATGAAAAATGTATCACAGATGAAATTTAGTGCATATTTAGCCCATGTTCCTCTCCCCCCCCCCCGGACACATATTGTCCCTCTAGGGTGTAGTGAGGGCTGGCTACGTGTATCTGGGTGGTGCGTACCTGCTTGTAACAGGAGGGCCTGAGTCTCCCGCGTTGGTATTGGGGACAACAGGACCAGGCTTCTGGGGTATTTGCCTTCATCTTCTTTAGCAACGGTGCAGCGCCTCCATCTCCATAAGTCCCAGGGATGTGGGATAGTACCCTTACAGAGAAAACCCTGGTCCCAGGGCGAATGATCCAGCTCTCACACACACAGTCTCTTTATAAAAGCAGCAATGGTCTTTATTGTCTCTTAGCTCATACACAGCAGCAGTTCATTTGCAGCAGTACTTCCACATATGAACAAGGTCTCTTCCTCCCTCCTTCTCCTCCAGACTGTATCCCGGCAGGATGGTCTGGATGGGGCCTCAATACCCCTGCCTCCACCCCCAGGGTAGGCCCTATGGGTGAGGCTAGATGTCTTTCCCCTCACCCCCTGAACGGGGTGAGGGGCATTGGTCCACCTCTATAGTTCTGTCTGCTCTACTCAGAGGGGCTCTGAGTATCTCTTCCAAGCACTCTCAGAATGGCTTCTCCTGTCACCATACAGAACTGCCACTCTCCTCTCCAGATTCTGACACACCAGCCAGACACTCCAACTCCACAGACTGACAGTCTCTCCTCCTCCTCACAGGCAGAACTCTCAGCCTCAACACCTTCCAGAACTGAACTCCCACACACACAGGACAGTCCACTAAATAGATCCAGCCCTGCCCCTTGTGATGTCAGCAGGACCTCCCCTCTGTCTCAGGCCTGCTACAGAGTCAGGGGAGGTGGAGGGTTGGTCAGCGCACGGGATTTTGCTCAAACGTAGAGATAAGAGGATAAGAAGATATGGAACACGGTATTAGTGATTTTGTAACCGAACGGTACAATACAGCCAAAAGAACTTTGGAATAAAAATGTATGAAAAAATATATTCTAAAATAGCTTAAAAATCTTTGGAATTAAAAAAACCTTGGTAATTAAAAATGAAAATAAAAATGTATGAAAAAATATATTTTAAAATAGCTTAAAAATAGCTTAAAAAATCCTTAAATAACATTAGCTGATGCTGGGCTGTTTTAAAGCTGTATCGTGAGTGTTATTTTGATTTTGTTTCTGTACCTAATAAATTCTATTTTGCTTACTCACCAAGTTCGGCCCTTCTATTCTTATTTGGGCCCCCGGGAGAGAAGCAACTCACGTACTGCCTCCACCAGGAGGGTGAGAAAGTTATTGTTTTCAGCAGCATTCCGTAAAGGAAAGACTGCACATTAGACTCTGCTAACCAGCCCCACTATCCCCCTTTTTACCTCAGACCAACAACAGGCTATATAAACACACCCTGTTAGTCATCCACATATAGAAAATATCACACAATTTCATTTACATTTTATTTAAGGATTTTTTAAGCTATTTTTAAGCTATTTTAAAATATATTTTTTCATACATTTTTATTTTCATTTTTAATTACCAAGGTTTTTTTAATTCCAAAGATTTTTAAGCTATTTTAGAATATATTTTTTCATACATTTTTATTCCAAAGTTCTTTTGGCTGTATTGTACCGTTCGGTTACAAAATCACTAGTACCGTGTTCCATATCTTCTTATCCTCTTATCTCTACGTTTGAGCAAAATCCCGTGCGCTGACCAACCCTCCACCTCCACTGCAACTACAAGAAGATTCCGGGCTTTATCTTCTCTACTGGTCCAGCTGCAGAAAACAACAAGGGCAAGTATACACTACCCTTTCTTTGGTTACACACTACCACACAGGCAACATCACAAGCCTATACAAATAGGGAGCGCCACAACCTCTTTTCTTTTTGTTACAGAGTCAGGGGCCTACCTCTATCACTCCAGGCAGGGCTTGGTGAGGGGGGAAAACCCATGGTTACTACTGGCGCCTGCCCTTACCAGGGTTTACTCCAGTAGGAAAAAGATAAGTAGCCCGCTCTTACTTACAGGGGCTACACATACATAGAACTAGACACGCATAGTACAAACATGGATGCTACATCTGTGACTGGCAATGCTTTTTGAGCTCCCAGCCCCAAAAAATTATTATTTACAAGTAATGTTAAATGATGCCATGGGCAACTGGCACTGGTGATTCTACATAATCTATGATTTCATCTTCTTTCTTCTCTGCAGTGAGTGACATGGCGACCGGCATAATAGGGTATTGGAAAATAAGGTTAATTCATTTTATATAACTTTTATTTAAATGTTTTGCAACTATAACAAAGAGATGCAGAAAAAATAATAGGGTCAGCCAAGGAATACATGCAGTAACCAAATGAGATACAAACATAGATTGTTGACCTTTATTTAAAATAATATAAAATAAATTATACAGATACAGGTAGTTACTAAGTAAGGATAGGTTATGTTTTAGGTAGGCTTAACTGCGGCTGGCCTCTAAAACAAATAGGATCTAAATCTTTATATAACTTATGTTTTTAGTGCTGTCACATTAGAATCTGAACATCCATTTTGCCTAATCGAGGTTCCCCAATTTTTTTTTTATTTGGGCAGTGTGTCATTAAGAAAGCTTGTTAGTTTCTACATATAGATTACGTCCCAGACCCCTCTTTTTACCTGTGATCGTTGGCGTTGGCTGCCTCCCTGTCGCTGTTATACAGCATCTAAACACCGAGTGTATGTGTGTGGCTAACCTATGTTGGTTTTTAGAGGTTTCAGTGGGTGGTCTATTAGGTAAGGTTGAAAAAAAATGAAGAAACTGAGCACTACTACCATACAGAAAAACATGGATTAAGCAGAGAGCGTTCCCATGTAAAAAAAGATCTGAATTTATTGGATCAGAATAAACAGCATACTAGGGCAGGAGGCCCACACCTATGTGTTTCAAGCGACAGCTCTTTATCAAGGTGAAAGAAAGATAAATAAAAGTACTCACCAGAGTGTATATATAGCGACTCCGTGCGCGATCATCTTCAATCCCCATTACTTCCAGAAACGTCAAATGATGCGGGGAACTGTGATGAAAGCGCACAAGAATTGTAACTTCAAATTAAAAAACTTTATTTACAAACTAAACTAACAACACTGACACTCCGGTCAAACCCCACTGACATTGCAAATGCATTCAATGACTACTTTGTGGGGTGTGTCACTAACTTATCAGTGAAACGCAATCCAAACCACAAACATGAATCTCATCCTGGGAGTACCCCTATAGTCCAACCCCATCCCAACAATGCCCACAATTTTCAATTTGGCCCAGTATCCGAAGAGAAGATTAAACAAGCGCTCCTCAAATTAAAACTAAGCAGCCAATGTGGACCTGACTTACTACAGTCTAAGTTACAAAGTCTTGGTGCCCCAGCCATTGCCAAACCAATTGCTTCCATTGTCAACTCTATCCTGTCTGCAGGCCATATCCCTAAGACCTAGAAAACTGCCAGAGTTGTCCCAATCTTAAAAAGTGGGGACAAAAACACTGTCTCAAACTACAGGCCAATCTCTCTTCTCCCAATACTATCCAAAGTCATGGAAAAATGTGTTCACTCCCAATGAAGCGATTACTATACCAAGAAAAATTTCCCTAGCCAATTCCAATCTTGCTTCCGCCCCAAACACTGCACCGTAACTATCCTGCTAAAAGTTTGCAATGAAATCCAGTGTGGAATGGAACGGGGACAACTTACGGGTGCAATATTCCTTGGTTTTGCAAAGGCTTTTGATTATGTTGATCATGATATCCTGCTTAACAAACTCCAGTGCTCTGGAATAGGGAAGCATGCTTTAAACTGGTTTCAGTCGTACCTATCAGGTAGATCCCAACTTGTGTCCATCTCAGGCTCTAACTCCAACCCCTTGGATATCACCTGTGGTGTTCCACAAGGCTCTGTTCTGGGGCCCTTACTCTTCTCAGTGTTCATCAATGATCTTCCCACTGCTTGTAAGGAAGCTCCAATAAACATGTATGCAGATGACACAATCCTATATGCAACAGCCATAGCCTCTCCGACCTTGAACACATACTTCAGTCTGACTTTTTGAGACTTGAAAACTGGATTTCCCTAAACAAACTGTTTTTAAACACTGAGCAGATAAAGCAGAAAAAGGCAGCACAATGCCAAAAAACGCAGGAGGAGGCTCACTTGTACAATAAAAAGTTTATTCCATAAGGGGATCGCACATCACCCCTAAACAGCTTCAAAAACCACCACACCAACGCGTTTCGGGTCGTGCGCCCCTTTATCAAGGTGTGTACACCTGTTATGGGGTGATGTGTGATCCCCTTATGGAATAAACTTTTTATTGTACAAGTGAGCCTCCTCCTGCATTTTTTGGCAGTGTGCTGCCTTTTTCTGCTTTATCTGCTCTTTGTTACCTTGCTGGTGGATCTGCACGCCTCTTTAGAAGGAACCGCAATAGGACCGCACTGGAGGATGAAGCTGAACAGTGAGTTACCCTTGTGGGCTTATGCTATCACTCATTAAGTTTACGGGACAATTTATGTACTATATTATTGTGTCAGTGTACACTAGGTACTAGTCCCTGTCCCCAATAGGGATTATATATTTATCGCTAACCTCAGTGCAAAGGTCCAGGCGGATATACTCATATATACACACATGTATATGGGACTGATCTGTTTCTGATGCGCCGGCCACTTACATCTTGTTTTTAAACACTGACAAGACTGTAACAATGGTATTTGGGACCAAGGCTAAATTTTTAAAGCTTCCAGTAACTGAGCTCCAGATCAGAATCAACGTTAACACTACACTAACTCCTGTTACTAGTTTTTAATACCTGGGCATATGGTTTGACTCCCACTTAACATTCGGGATGCACATTTATACCCTGACATCCAAAACCTATGCCAAACTAGGTGTACTTTATAGGAACAAATCCTCCCTAAGCCTACTGGTCAGAAAGCGTATCGCACAGCAGATGCTGATGCCAATTATCGACTATGGAGACATAGTATATGGCTAGGCACCCCAAACCCACCTTAGCAAACTTGACACCTTCTACAATTCAATACGCCGTTTTGTTCTCCAATGCAACTACAACACACATCACTGCGAAATGCTCTAAGAACTATATTTGTCATCACTTGAGTCTAGGCGCAAAGTTCACATTTCCTGTCTTGCCTTCAAATACTTTCTGGGCAAGCTAACCATCTATCTGAACAAGCTCCTCACCCCTACCACATATAGCACTGTGAAATAGGACTATGCTTCCTCTTATTCAGTCATCTGGGACTACACCTGTTAATAGTAAGAGGGCAAATAGTTCAGTTAATGGTATTGCCACCGCACACATAAGCTATTTACATTTTCCTGCATCTAACCACCTGTCTCAATGACTTGTCCATTTTCAGTTTTGAGAGTTTCGGTAGGACTCTCTCCCTTGTAAATGAACATGTATCCACTTACTTTCATTCATATTCCTTTTGACTAACTGTGTCTCCTCTTCTTCACTTTCAGCTGTGAAGAGTGAGCAAAAATAATTATTATGGTGGCCTGATACCTTTTGTCTCACTCAACATGACTGTCTTCTTCTGCATTTTGTCTTAATATTCCTTCTTTTGTTTTTCTCCTTCCACTTGTATACCTAACAAACTATTTTGTCCCCTTTATTTACTGACTTGGCTATTTTTTATTCTGCTTATCCTCCTTCTGCCTAGCCTGATATAGTCCACCAGTGGCAAATGTGTCCTAAACATTCAATTCGAAAGATAGAGTGGAGGGATACCTGTACATAAACAATGGGCACCCCTGAGACACCTGGGAAATATGTTAATATAATATGCAAATTACTCACATTTCTCAGGTCTCTCTCTCTCTCTCTCTCTCTCTCTCTCTCTCTCTCTCTCTCTCTCTCTCTCTCTCTCTCTCTCTCTCTCTCTCTCTCTCTCTCTCTCTCTCTCATTGCATACAGATGCACTAATGTTTTAACAAAAACTTTACAGACAAAATATTTGAGGACCACATTTTGAAATATTCGCCCATCTCAAGTGTGAGTTTCATGCAGTTCTTTCTGGAGAACCTGGTGACCTGACCTGTTGCTGGTGATATTGTTCCTTTCCTTTCAATATTTTACTACTATATTGATGCTTGGGCTCAATACTGCTGATTTAAATTTGAGCAGTTCCCAGAGTTTTCTTTAGGTTGTCCACTAGCATGCAACCTTTCCAACCCTCCTATTGCCATTCTACTGGTAATAGATTTCCGCCCCCATCATCATCGCCTATGGGTTGTGTATCTGAGTAACACTCTCTTGTCTCCTTCCTAACTGCACAAGTAAGGGAAGTTTAAGACAAATTACAATTCCATTGACTATTAATACTTAATTAATTTTATGTTTTAAAGTTTTAAAGCTTAAAGTTTTGTTAAATGTACCTACAGTAAGTCAGGAACTAGTTAGAAGAATTTCACACATCTCTACTAACGTTCTCCTTAAATAACTGCACTCTAATGCTATTCACTTCAGTAGTATTAGCACACACTAACCCTCTAGCATGGTTTAAGCTAATCTGGCCCACAGCTTGCAACTATGGGTTTGTTTGGTTCTCAAGATAAATATTTATATAAGTGTTGTTTTTGTTTGTTATATTACATTTTTTTACATCATAGTATTATGACTCTCACGCAATATAATTCTGTGCTATGACATACTTTCTTTTCTATTGTAATTTTATACATACCGTATAGTGCCAAGTATGTACGTAGCACTTTACAAAAATAATATACATGATGTAATACATAAACAAATAATACATGTAGGAAAAAGTCCATAATACATCAAATAAAATAAACATTGGGGAATAGAAGTCCTTCTGTTTGTATAGACAATATAAAAATAGTGATACAGATTATAAAACAAAAAATCATGAGGTGGATGTTGAAAGTACAATTGGAGAAACGTAGGTTTTCCTGAACCAAAACGTAAAAATTTGCAGAAAGTTTATTTTGGGCATATTGTGGGAGATTCATATTCTTGAATGTAGAAACGGACCAACACAGCTACCCGCCCTTCTTATTCTTCAATGCAAATATAGTTTGTTTTTAATATAAAAGAGAATGTGGGGATCAAAATGGCCACGTCACTAGTTCCTGTGCAAATGTTATTTTTTGTTCTGGAGAAAAGGTACTGTAGCTCATGTAAAAATTGGTTATATCATCAATGCAATGTAAATCTTTAAAAGGCTCCTTCTGTGTCTATTTCTGGGCCTTCTTCCAAGTTCACACTGTGTTTGATTTAAACAGTTCCTAGAGGCCTTGTCTGCTTGTAGTCTGACTGTGTTTATAGTTTCCCCAGAAATCAATCATATAATTGTATAATATTTTCATGTGCATCAATTTTTTTTACGTGTCTTGCAAAATACATACAGTACCATATATTTAAAAACAAAAATGGGTTTCTGAATATGAAATGTTTGGTTCTTCCGCAAATATATACCAGTAACTCTTTTGGGCTCTATTAAATACAGTATTGTAAGGACCAAATGAACACAGTTAACAATGCACCAACTTCTGTTCGCTTGAATGGGTCACTCTGCTTTGCACCTCTGAATAGGGACTATTGGAAGCAATTGACAAGAGAAGTAGCAACAGTATTTAAATACACAGTAGCTATTAAATACCACAGGTCTGCACATAAATTATTTTCTAAGACGCAGCTGTTTGTATCTTTAACTTTTTCTATTTTATTTGTAGTTATCCTGTATATTTATTACCTTACTTTATATTTTAGCAAAGAATTACTATGTAATATACTGTATGAAAAAGCAAATTGTTCACTATGCATAGTTTTTTTTCTTACCCAAAAAACGGGACATATTTATTTCAGCATTTCCTTGTACCTAGTAAATTTGATCCTGTTCTGTCAATCCATATTCTTCAAAGATTTACTAATCAGAGAGAAGCAGGTTTGTTTCACAAATTTCCAAACAAATGCTCTTTTTTTTTTAGTGGGATATTTCAGTAAGAAAGCAAATTGTAAATCACAAAGCAATTTGGCGTCAGCTCAAAACATATGTACATCATATTCAGAGAAACGTATATATTTTTATTTTCTTTACATTGGTACAAATGACAAAGAAGTTGTTGTACAGATCTTAACCTAGATGCCATGTGAAAAAATACAGTTATTTAACCTTTGGGAAAATCAATTTGGGCATGGGTGCATGAATATATATCTGTCAATTTAAAGCCACTACGGAGGACATTATGAACAATTTCTTTGTATCATTGTCACAATCTCCTCCTCACTTTTAAGACTCTTCTGCCCCTCCTTAAATCTCAGCCCTAATTTCTTGCTATGCACCACTATGACTCCTGAGTTCTGCTGAAGGATGTCTTCTCTCTACCCCCTTTTTTATCTAAAGCCCTCTCCCACCTTAAACCTTTCTCACTCACTGCCCCACACCTCTGGAATGCCCTTCCCCTCAATACCCAACTAGCACTCTCTCTATCCACCTTTAAGACTTATCTTAAAACCCACCTCCTTAACAACGTATCTGCGTGGCTGATACTATACACTTCATACATCGACCTTGGCCCCTTGCAGATGCACTTACCAGAATATCTTTCTAGGGCCTCATGCTATAAGCAGCATCGCCAGCTTATCGCCAAAAAAGCCTACAATGATTCAGTAAGCCCCAATAAGAGCAAAAATCACAGTTTATTTGCCGGAAAAAACCCGCCAAATGTGTGGCGATAAGCCACTTGTCGCCAGCTTCCCAAACTCGCTCAATTCTAGTAGCCCCGATCAGCTTATCGAGGCTGATCGCCGTTTTAGAATGGGGATTTCCTCTCCAAATCGTCCCGCCACAAAAAGTTGTAAAATACCGCAAAGGTATTGAAGGGGTTAAGCCCTCCCACTACCCACCCAGTAGGCTTAAACACCCATTATTGATGCTAATACCCCCCTTGACCCACCACCGATACCCACAATACAAAAAAATACATACAACAGCCCTACTAGCCACTTCCTAGGCCACCAAAAACCATTACAATATTTAATAAACAACAATACACAACCAACCCCCTGTGCCCCCACATAAAACCATTATTTATTTCTTTACACACAGGATTAATACCACAGGCCGGCGGGGGTCCCCGGGTGGTCCCTACGGGTGTCCGTGGGGTCCAAAGATAGTCCCAGAAGTTGTCTGGGGGTCCGCCTCATTCTCTTGCACAGATTCTCAGCCACCCTTGCATTCACTCTCACCCCTCCCTTGTTCTCATCCCTCTCTCTCCCTCTTATTCATTATCTCACTGCTCCCTCTCTCTCATCCCTTTCTCTCTCCCCTACTCCCTCTCCTTCTCTCTCACCCCCCTCCTCATTTTCTCTCCAACAACCCCCACAGGGCAGCCACAGAAGACACTCACACAAAAACAGGACACAACAGAACAAGTACACACAGGACAACCACAGAAAACACAAACATACACACAGGACAGAACAAACTCACACAGAACAGACAGACACCAATCCTTACCTCTCTGCTGCCAATGCTCCTGCCTTCCCTGCTTGGCTCCAACCCCATGCTGCTAACACCTTGTACTGATGGGATGCGTTACCCAACAGTAGCTAATCAGGATGGAGGAAGGCCTCTGTGCTACCCCCTCTCTCTGGAATTCCCTACCATGCAGATTCTCCCCCAGCTTTCATATTAAAAACTCCCTGAAAACTCACCTTTTCACAGAAGTCTACTTGCCATAACTCTATCAACCAACTCCCCTCCCTCTCCAACCCCATTGGGGCCAGCTGTGTGTCTGGACCAATCTCCACCCTACATAACATCCCCCTCCCAAAAGTTGAATGGCTTCAGCTATCAGACTGGACCATATTCTAACCTGAGCCACATCTTATCCTACAATAAGCAGCCACCTTATCTTCTTGTTTTAACATTGTCCCTCATTCCCTCAAGCTCTCAGAGAATGGTCCCTTATTACCTCTTTCTATCTGTAACGCTTGCGCTCACCACGAACAAGTCAGGACCCCGGTGTGAGCACGCCGCGTGTGAGTGATGCGTGACGCGAGCGGGTGGTGGGACCAGTCTCTGTGGAGTTGACAGAAAGCCTCTGTGTGCGCGCGCGCTCTGTAAGTGGTGCGGAGGTGAATGGGGACGTGTTCCCAGATTCCTTACAGTATCTGTTTGTGAATGTTTGTCCTTACATGTGGGTAACTGTTTATGTTTTGTATTATGCATAACTCTGTACCCCATTGTACCGTGCTGCGGAATATGTTGGCTCTTCACAAATAATTGATAATAATAATAATAAAGGAAAATGCCCAGCCGCCTAGCAACTGCCCTGCTTTCTCCCTGCTCTGGGAAATTGGGGAAATCCCACGCTCGGTTAGGAAACACTGCACTAGGCAAACTAGGCAGCTGCTGTCCCCCACATTTTTCCACCCTAGAGGCCGCCTAGTTCGCGTAATGATTAAACCGGCCATGGCTGCTACTACCATGGTCACCTAAAGACATCCATCCGCATCCAACATTGCTCCTAAATACCCCAACAATCTGAAGGCTATATATTTAGTTTCATTACAGAGATGCCTGTACTCCTCAGGACATTTGGCTTTGTGTCTTCCACTATCGCTATTATATTATTTTCATCGTAGTAAATTAGGAAACAGTAAACAGAAGAAGATACGAATATTTAAAAGATTTAGAAACATTCCTTAACATATGTTCCTCCGACTTGGGACGGATAAAACCTGCATTATTGCGTCCTAAATCAAAACCATTTTTACTTTTCAAATTTAATTTGACAGCTTGGTGCAATCTCCAACCTTGTCTCTGATTAAACATTTACTCGTTCCGTCTGGAAGACGAAATGGAAAAAAGTTGTCCATAGCTTTTGAATTCAGTGCTACATTTTCTTTGGCTCTACAGATGAGATCAGACAAGCTTGTTGAGTTGTAGCACTAGAAACATTTGAATTAAAAAAAAAAAGTTAAGAAAAGTGCAAGAAAACATTTCACGTATGTAGTAGGGTCATGGCAAAGCTGACATTCTCAGCTGGGACATATCACCATCAATAACAAAAATATACACACTGTCTGTGCAAATTCTGTACAAAACATTTATAAATAGGAGAAACTGTTCATACCTTTAACTACTGTACATAACTCCCCACTGAAAATGAATGAGTATTTTAACTATTGCAAAATGTCTGCCGGTAAAGCAGTTGAGCACTTGTTGACAGAAACAGTTGGGATATGTCTTGAACAGCAACACGGTTCTTTCTCAAGTAAAATGTTGTTTAATAGGAATGTAGAAATCATTCCAGTTCTTTATCTTTTGATATTTCAATAAATTGCAGCTGTAACGATCTACTTGATGAATAGAGCATCTTGCAGACTGTTTACTAGCCTACTGAGCATTTACCTGAATTTCTTAATAAATAGTGACTTTGTATTATATTTCAAATACCAGGATATTCTTATAAAGTAATTGTGAGAAAAGAAATCAATCATTATAATATAACACATGCAGCACCTGTACCCCCCTGCCACGGAAGATCTGGCCACTACATGGGTGTTTCCCTCAGTGCTTTAGCTCACCTGCTTGGTACAGGAGGTCTGAGTTGCCCCACGGTTGTTACAGTATATGGGAGCAGCAACAGGGCAGGCTTTCTCCGTCTCATGGTGCAGCGCCTCATCCCATGAGGATCCTGCTGAAAGCAGGGTGGTCCCCACAGGCAACTCTCCTTCCCAATAATCACACAGCATTGTTGGTCCAATGGCAGGTTATTGTGCAAACAGCATGGCATATCTCTGTTCCCTTGAGCAGACCCCAGAGGCTTGAGGCCCAAAGAGTCCCTCCTAATCTCTTCTACCCTCTTGAAGGGAAAGGGGTATCACACCGTACCATACACTGCTAAGCATAGCACATCAATAGAACACACCTCAATTTGGTGGAGAGTCAGCTTTTATACCGAGGGAAGGGCTTGTAACCCCATCCCATAGCAGGGCAGGTCTAGGCATCACACCATAACCAGTCAGTGCTCTCCCCAGGTATGACACTCCAACTGCCAGTTTAGGCCTGCCCCTGGATAAGGCAACATAGTACACATCCAGGCTGCAACTGCAGGTGAGAGAGGGAGTGAGTGAGGGAAAGAGGGAGTAGGAGTGAGATGAAGGGGAGATAAATACATGCAAGGTGGGAAGGGGGGGTGAGAGACTAAGATGGAGTGAGACGGAGGGGCTGAGAAAGACATGAGAAGAGGGGGTAAATAGAGGGGGCTCATGAGGTGTAAAATGTGAAATGGGGGGTGGTGGCTCGAAATACCACTGGGGCGGGGGGGGGGGTGGTCTAAATGTAACTCTAGTCCTGGGCCCTGGGAAATCTGTCAGTGGCCCTGCATATGATGCATACAGTATATGATGCATAGAGTAGTTCGGGGGTTTGAAATTAATCTCATGCATTGCATCATGTTTAATATCTGATTGATACACTTTAAATTAAAACATAATTATGTGTATTTTTTATGTATAATAAGTATTAATGTAGCCATGTCTGTTTTTGGCTACTAATCGACCCTCCCTGACATGCAAGCCCTGGTAACAGTGCAAGTAGTGTCAGGACCAATCCTAGGTTTTCCCCACCACCAGCAGCTCCCTTGAGAGACAGGGGAATAGGTGGGCTAAGACCTGTGTTCTGCCCAATAAGGGGCTCAGACCTTGGACATTCCCCCTCAGTATTTAAGGGGCTGCAACACTAAATGTAGGCAGTTGTCTCTCCCCTTGAGAGAGACTGGTACCACACAGAGGTGTACAGGGCTCTGGCACCTGCTGCCCCCTCCCCTTGGGGAGTGGGGGTGAGTACTTTACCTCTGGCTCTATTAGGGAGACAGGGAAGAGTTTGGACTGTATAGAAAGTTTAGTGGTATACGCGCTCTATCGCCGAATCACTGTAAAGAATTCTAAAGATTAGAGAATGACCAAAGAGTTTGGACTGCCCTTGGTACCCTAGGCCAGGGGTGGATGTCCAGGGACCATCCAGAGGGTGAGAACCATGAAAGTGTTGCTGTGCATTGTATGCTGATACAGGCTGTAAGCAATAAAGACTGTTTCAGTTAAAATATTCTCCTGCCTGGCGTGCAATCTATCAGGGTGAGTAGAGTTTTGTTCTCCTGCAGGGATTGCCTTCATATTCCTGGAGCCTGCAAGAGATGGATGTGCTCACACCAGAATGAGAATGAACCAGCTAATACCCGAGAAGCCTGTCCTGATGTCCCCAATACCATCGGCGGACACCTCAGTATCCTGTAAGCCAGCAGGTACCAGCACTACACAATTTGTAGCAGGACTAATCTCTCAGAGGGTGGGGGAAAGACTGCTCCATTAATCAAATAACTATTAGCTTAATATTATTTATAATGGCCATACTGGTGAAAATAATACATTTTGGTAACCTAGGTACATCACAAGTTCCGCGCTCGAGCTGTCCTAATCTTTGTAATCCCAAAAATAATCCTTTTGCAGCTGGGTGTGTAGATGCTTCTCCCCAAATTCTCCTAAAATGGGATCTCCCAACAGGGGGACCCAGTGAGACAAAACAGAAACACGCACCAAGCGCACTAAGGATTAATAAACACTCTAAAATGATCAACCACATTTTTATTAATAAATTACCAGTACACCTATTGACAGTTTTGATTTTGATCATTTTAGAGTGTTTATTAATCCTTGGTGCGCTTGGTGCATGTTTCTGTTTTATTTTGGTAACCTATATAATAAAACAGCGGTGTTGTATCAAATACGTTTGGTTGATACATTGTATTCTAATACATATACAGTATCAATGGAAAATTGGTGCAATTTTAAGGCAAAAATCTGCACTTGCTTTCAACATGATTTTCTTTAATGTATCTGATGCAATTTGTTGGCTCAGAAATGCTCCACCTACTGTATGCCTTAATACAGGGGTGCGCAAACTAGCGGGCGTGCCCCCTCAAGGGGGGTGCATGCGAGATTATCTGCGGGTGCTTCCCAAAGGCACTTAAATTAAATGCTGGGGAAGCTTCGAGGGCCTCTATAAACCACACGTAACACGTAAACCACACTTGGTTTAGAAGGCTTCTGGAGATGCATCGCCATGGCAACGCAGCGTCAAATGACGCTGCGTGGTCATGTGACGTCGCGTTGCTATCTCAATGTGACGTCATGACGCCTAGACGTCGGGATCCAAGGTAATGGGGGGGGTCGCGGAGAGGAGGACAGCCGATCAGGGGGGCGCAGAGGAAAAAGATTGCGCTCCCCTGCCTTAATACACATACCCCTTACAATTTACTCAATATCATGCATATTTAGTATATCTGTGCTGTGTTAATATTGAAAAAATTAAGCAGATACTGTATTGATATTATATTTACATAATGTTCTGTACAGTATATTCATCATTTTTATTTCTGGGTAAGTATTTTAGTGGATATTATAATATAATTAGTATGGAGTATATTGTACTTGCTATATTTATTTAAATAACTATATATGTGTGAAATTGTTAACAGCATTTCGAAGCAAATTTTGTAGACCCTTTTATTAAGGGTTGGCACTTTTATTGTTTTGGTTTTAAAAATATTTCATATTTTGATTTTGCCAGAAATTGATTGTTTTGGCTGTGAATTTCTAATTAAAAAAAAGAAAATGGAAAAAAACTCAAAATAAGCAGAAATGGGTTACTAAAATATTTTGGAAATGTAACATTTTCTACATTGGTTGGTGGTTCCCATTTCGAGCCCAAAAGCTCACCCATTTTTCAAGTTTTGGCTTTTTTCCCGAAGTATTGTGCTTGGATATGAACATTTGTTCCGGAACTTGACTTGGACATCCAGATATCGAAGCTAAAAACCAACCCATACTTCATTTTTATACATCCAAATATGATTAGACCTAAATGTAATAATATTGAGTCATATGCCCTGCCAAAGCATGGTCCCACCCATAAACATTTCCACTGCTGACTTATTACAGACAGATGGAAAGAAGTCAGAATTTCAGAGTTATTTTATTTTAATACAATTACAGCCTCGCCTTTTTTCTTTGAAGATATTTTTTACTAGAGTAAAGATAATATTGTAGTATTCAAGTGATCAAAATACTACTCCCATCCATGTATTTCATAGCGAATAGGGTTTACAATAAATACTATGTCCAAACGTATATTCTTAAAAAAAAAGTTATTTACTACTAGTTAACAATTCAAATGACATATTTTATAGCTGTAAAATGACGTTATAAATAGCATTTATGTGATGATCAATCATAAGAACGTGATATAATTATTACTGAAGTAGGTAAAGAGAAGTAAAGCATTATAGTGTAAGTCCAATAAGTCCATTTTGTTTCATATGTGGCTGATAACTCATCACCTGTAATGTTTGCCACTCCTGTCTAATGTTTAGTATTTTGCTGGAAACATTCTCCCATACAGTATACAGTACTGTATGATCATCTTAATTACATATTCCTTGTGGTCCTAACTATCGCAGCTGAATGTACTGTAGCATTCTAAAGATCAGCCTTATCTGAGAAAGGCAGTAACCATGCACTTCATACTTTATAGGAATTTTACTGATAGTATTAACATTTTGATATATGCTTTTACTCCAATGCTGTTACTAATATGTATTCAATATGATCTTGTCAGAATACTATAAATAAATGCCGTATGGGAAGGAGCTGCCATTTTTACCATTATCCCAAAGAACAATCAAAGAGGAATGTCACAACTGTGAATACCATATAAATGATTGTGATTCCTGTACAATGGATGTTAAGGAATATGAAAATGCATTCACAGAACAAAGTTTAACATTGTGTTATGATATTGGTTAAACCATATCTCTAGAACTAAAACGATTTTCATCATCTTGTGGTTGTCATTTTCAATTTTACAGTTTGTAGGCTGAAAACAGTGTGTGCTTTATATTTCTTCAGAATCCCCATGAATACTTGTAATCTTGTCTTCTTAAACACCTAGGTAGAAGGAGTGGCTCAGTGAGTGAAGGCACCGACTCTAAAACACAAGCACTGAGTTTGAAGGAGGCAGAGTTTGGTACAAATCTCAGTGTCAGCTCCTTGTGATAATGGGCAAGACATTTTATCTCCCCTTGCCTCATGGCACCAAAGAATAGACAGTAAACCAAACAGAGCAGGGCCTTATGCCTGAAAAAAATATAATATATACATATATATATATATATATATATATATATTTTTTTTTAAGTTATGGTGGGTGAAATAGGTGACAAAAAAACCTCCACGGTTAGCATATAGCCAATAAAAAGTATCACTTGTGAGCACATTCACATGTCTTAGACAGGTCTGCAACCCTGCCTTTCAACCATTATCACCAAGCATACAGTGCTCCCACTGCAGCAAGGGATTCTGGGAAATGACAGGCAAATGAGCACACAATGTGTCACCTTTTGCCTGGAATATCCATTCACATGGAGCCCATTTAAGCTGATACATCGCCGTTCACACGGCTTTTAAGCACAGCATGGGACTAGCAAAGCAAGTACAAACCACTCACAGACATGTTTCAACCTTGTTGAGTATCATCAGTGTGAGGTTGGTTTATGCTTGCTATGAAATATTTCTTGGCTGGGTAGGTTTACCATATACATTTTAAGTTATGGTGGGTGAAAAATGCGACAAAAGACCTCCACCTTTAGCATATAGCCAATAAAGAATATCACTTGTGAGCACATTCACATGTCTTAGACAGGTCAGCCACCCTGCCTTTCAACCATTATCACCAAGCATACAGTGCTCCCACTGCAGCAAGGGATTCTGGGAAATGACATGAAAATGAGCACACAATTGTGTGGAGGTTTCTTGTTGCCTTTTTCACCCACCATAACTTAAAACGTGTATACACACGCACATGCACACGCACACGCAGCCGAGCTCTCCCTCTTACTGCTGTGCCGGGCAGGGGAGGCTGCGGACTATCAGTGGAGCGTTGGAGCTCCGCGGTGGCCCGGGTATGCATGGCTGCTGCCATTGTGATCTGTGCGAGTGCGCAGTAGCAGAGAGTTGTGGCGGCTATTAGACAGGCTCCACAAGGGACTACAGTTCCCAGAAGCCCCAGGGGCTGTTTACGAAGAGGGCAGGAGAGTCAATAGGGTGAAGAGATCCACGTTAGGAAGAGGGATACATTTGGCGTGCTAGAGACCGCACGCCAGTCAGAGAGAGGCAGCTGAAGGAGCAGGTAGTGTCTGGGGGCCAGTGGCTCCTGGACTAGGTCTAGAGTTGCCCTGTAGGCCCCAGCTAGGCCCGGACTCCCTGTAGATTATGGTTGCTGCAGGGAAGGCCCATAGATAGGGATGCTTCCCCAATAACAACCTAGTGTTAGTACACTGGTGACGGACGCCACACTGTGTGTGTGGCCTGCGGTCTGGGACCAGACCACAGGCATACCCCCAAGACATTAAGGGACACCCTCCAGCGGGAGCTCCCTCAAGAAGCGGATGTCTCCGGACAACAGGGAGAGGATCCAGTAGACCGCGTTGTGGGATCAAGTTGCGGTTCTGCGGATCCACCATTCAAGTCAGCCTGGTCTGGCCTAAGACCAGGAAGGTACCAATGTGCACCAACGGCCATACTCAGGGGGTAGCGCTACTCCACACACACTTTGGGTGGGCCTGACTCTGTGGACACCGTGGTGGTTAGGTGCCCAGTGCACCCTCAGTACTTTGGGGGTTCCACCGGGGTGGTATATATTGTGTGGGTATTGTATTGTGGGGCCTTGTAATGTTACTGGTTTAATTATACATGTGTCAGTAAATATAAATTAGTTATACCCATATGTGTATACTTATTTATTGATTGTATTGGTTCCTGTGAGGGGTTATCCTGCAGCGCTAGGATCCCTCCCAGGTGGAGGCGCTGTACCCAGAGAGAACGCAATCACCCCTGGCTCCCAGTGGCGGAGGATCAGGCCTCCTTTACGCCAGACAGGTACTCAGCATGTGTAGTTCCCTTAATCACGGGGAAATGGGGCTACACACACACACATATACATATATATAAGGCACTCCTGATCACATTGCCAACCTTTGATGGATTATGGGAAAAAAAGGGAGTAGCAGAAAGATCTCTACATGTGTTTCATCGATTATTCGAAGACGTTCAATGTAATTGAGCACAACAAGCTCTGCACCTGCCTGAAGGAAATGGGCACACCACCACACCTGACCGAATTCATAAGATTACTCTATCAAGATCAAGAAGCTACAGTCCGAACGCCATACAGAGACACGGATTGGTTCAGGATCGGAAAGGGCACACGCCAAGGATGCATCCTATCACCAGCAGCTTCCAACATGTATGCAGAAGCTGACATGCGGCGAGCAGGCCTGGATGAGTCCAAGATTGGCGTGAAAATAGGCGGCAGAAACATCAACTTCCGATACGCTGATGATACCACCCTGCTGGCTGAAAACAAGGAGGATCTCGAACATCTGATCATGAAAATCAAAGATGAATGTGAGAAGGTTGGACTGTGCCTGAACATTAAGAAGACAAAGATCATGACAACAACAAAAAATCTGAATGTTAATATCAAGATCAACAATGAAGAAATTGTAGAGGTTAATGATTTCATCTTTCTTGGCTCCAAAATTGATCGCGATGGCGATGACACTCCTGAGATCAAGAGACGGCTGACACTTGGAAGAAATGCAATGGTCAGTATGAACAACATCTGGAAGAGTAAAGACATCAGCCTGGCAATCAAATGCAGATTGGTCAGATCGATCGTTTTCCCAATAACAACATATGGCTGCGAAACCTGGACTCTGAGAAAGGTACAGTAGACAGGCGAAAGATCGATACATTTGAACTGTGGTGCTGGAGACATCTGCTACGCATTCCACGGACAGCCAGGATAATGAACCAAGCATTTCTGGAATGGATCAAACCGGCAATCTCACTGGAGGCCAAGATAACAAGGCAAAAGCTCTCCTACTTTGGTCACATAATGTGAAGCAAGTCGCTTGAGAAGCATGTCATGTTTGGAATGATCGGTGGCAAAAGAGGAAGAGGCCGCCCAAGAACTCGCTGGCTAGATACTATCAAGAAAGATACTGGAATGAACATAGCAGAATTGAAAGAAGCCGCAAGAGATCGAAAGACATGGAGAACACTGATCCATAGAGTGGCCGAGAGTCGTACTCGACTGAACGGATAAGAAAAAGAGAAGAATATATATATATATATATATATATATATATATATATATATATATATATATATGTACAGCACTGTGTAAACTGTCAGCACACCTGATATACCTGTGAGATAATAGCTGGATTAGATACAGGTGTGAGCAGTGAGGCACAAAAGTATCTTGACAGTAGTGCTGCTCATCAACTGGTTTAGCACACACTGCCAGAGCTGCGCATAATAAATATGGTTGTGGGTTCTAATCCTGTTGGGCCTGACACTGGTACTTGACCGCCAAGCTGCCTTAGACTTGTCAACTTAATGTAGTTCTTATGAAATCCGTCTAGGAAGTGTAAGAATGCAAGCAATTTATATATACTTTGCAGATCTCCCAGGTACATAAGATAAGTATGAGCCTATAGGGAACCATGTTAATGGTTTTGAAGCAAAAGGTGGCACTGTGTGCTCATTTGCATGTCATTTCCCAGAATCCCTTGCTGCAGTGGAAGTGCTGTGTGCTGGGTGATAATGGTGAAAGGCGGGGTTGCAGACCTGTCTAAGACATGCAAATGAGCATACAGTAATATTTCCATTTGCTATAAGCTTTGCTGTGGAGGGTTTTTGTCACTTTTTGTACCCACCATAACTTAACTAAGTATATATATTATCTATCTGTGACGCAAGTGTGGCTCATAGGACATACTCCACATTTTTAATCGATGAAATGTAGGTGATTTTAAAAGTATCTTAATATTATTTGAAACTTTTAGTGCTTCCATTGCAACCATCCTGACCTAATTTCTTTCACCACCAGACTATTTATGTACTCCCATATATTGTATACAAGTGACTTGTTAATACACAATGTGTTTGTTGTTGTGTTGTATAAGGTAATTATGATGTAACCATGTCATCATTAGGCAAACAGATAAAAGTGAAGGATAATACATATTAAAAGGAGCTAATTCTATCACCCAGAGATTTTTCACATAGAGCACTTTGCTGTATGCGACTGCCCATTTAAATGCACTTTTAGTTATAATTACTGTTTAACTTTCTCCCACACATTCTTTTACAAAAGGGAAATCTGCGTAAATGTGATGAAGGACATAGAGACAGATGCATCAGTGAAAAAGAGCACAGATTTATCAGCAATCACAGCAAATACCTAACTTCCTTAAGTGAAGCCAATTACTGTATTATCATCTCCCTTTCCACTATGCACAGTAGGGATGTCACTGGATAATGGTTTGCATGTAGAGTTAATCACTTTGATGCATTTCTGACTGATCCCAGCAAATTATGTTTTGGTTCCACTATATTAAACACAAGAGCAGGGGATTATCATTAATAAATCTAAGGCTCAGCATGCATAAATCTTGAATAAATCAAATATCAATTACATAAGCAGTAGCCGACATCTGCTTTAATCAAATAATATTAAACATAGGTTTTATTCTAGTTTAGTGAACTTTGAAAATTGCAAGTTCAATGTACAAAGAACCTTACTACAAATAGTTTGAAACACATTTAAAATGTGATATTTAAAAATTAGGTCAGGAGGTTATTGTGGGTTAGGTAACATACTTGAATTTCAAACATTAATGAGTCAGTACATGTAAAAAAAAAAAAAAAAAAAGTTAAACACAGTTATCTATATAAAGAACATTAAAAAAAAACAGCCATTCTTTTTCATGGAGTTTGACATTTGCAGAAGTCGGTTGAAACATATGGCCCTTTGAGTTACCAGATGGAGAATCAAACAACAGATTCCCATCAAAAGAATATGGAGATAGGAAATGGAAAAATATATACTGTACACCAGTGCCCACTCACGAGCTTAGGTGACAGGAGGAAAAATGGAATCCCTATCTTATTTCTGTGTGAGAAGGATGCAATGCTAAAAAAAACCTATTACAGTAGTATTTACAAATGCCACTATAGGCTTAAAATACATTATATTCACACACAAAAGTGTAATTATTAAAGAGACATTCACTTTTTTTGTGTGAAATTAAATGTACATGTGCTTCTCTAATAAAATATTTCCCTATGTTTCTTTGCGCTTAATATTTCTTAAACAGATTTTACAAAAAGCGAGCATTTTTTGGTTTGGATATAAAGTGTAATTTGTTAATTGCTCTGGTCTGATAAAAATGTCAGCCCACAAAAAATATTTAAATTAAAGAAACAAATATTGTACGCCACAGTTATTGAGTGTGTGCAGAAATCAACTGCCTCCACCCTATTTGTGACCCACAAGTAAATATACCTTTATTGGTCCTCTTGTATTTTGTGTGCAGTCAGTATTTTGTGCGGCTCACCTCTAGCCTTGGGAACATTGCTTGCTTGTAGCACAGATAATGACTCATTAGTCCTTATAATAAAGAGGACTAATTGCTTCTAAGAAAGGTAACCATGGTTCTCATTTGAAGAGACAATATTCTCAAAATGTTAATACTAGTGTAGATGAGCAGGGGGTCTCCGGAGAAGAACCACGTTGATTTAAGGTCTGGGGACTCCCTGGTTCCCGAGATACAGGCCCCGTTATGGGGTGCTGGTATTTCCTATGCATTTTATTTCCACGGTCACATGACACGAGACATTTAAATGCATAGGAGATACTGCCACCTCATAACGGTGCCTGTATTACTGGAACCAGGGAGTCCCGGAACCTGAAATCAATGTGGTTCTGCTCCGGAGACCCCCTGCTCATCTACACTAGTATTAAAAATTTATATTGAAACAGCTTCATTACCTTAGCGGCAAGGCAAGCTAAGCCAAGCGGCAGAGGGGGTGGATGAAGGGGGTAGTACTCCCATGGTGGGTGGTTAGGCCTGCCTGAAAGGTTGCAAGAGGAGTTACCCCCTTCACTACCATAGAGGAGGGAACCACTATGGTAATGAAGGGGTTAACCAGTCCCGCTACCCCCTGGTAGGCCTAAACACCCACCCTTGGGGCTACTACCCACTTCACCAATACCTCTACCCCCAAGAAACAATAATAAACACAACAACCCTAAACCCACCTCCTTTACCCCCAACAAACCCCCACAACACATACAGTACATTCATGGGCAAAATGGCACCCAGAGCAATTTCATCTGATGAAACGCGTAGGGTGCCATTTGTGTGTCTAAATTGCCACATCAGTAAGCATCAGATGTGAGGCAGAGAGCTGAAAAAGCAGAGGTTACTCGAAGCAAGTACCAGCATGTACCATCGCCAGCCAGGACATTCTGTGAAGGAATCTGTTACCAGAGAAGCTGAATTGGAGGCAACACAGTGCAAACATCCCACAATCCTCTCTGGAATGGCTAATTCAGCTGCTGCATAATTAATCAGAATAAACTTCTGATTGCTCATGGACTTTTTAATAGTCAGGAAGTGACTACAGCAATGCTGCCATGCTGAGAGTCACAGAGTGAGAGATTGCTGTCCCAGAGAAGGGGACAGAGAAGTATCCCCAGCTGTGGAAGCTGGCACAGACCCCTAGGCCCTCTGGACGTGGTCGCAGAGCCTGCTGTGTAATTAATCCCAGGAAGAAGAAGGAAGGACGAGACCGTGCTGAAGCGGGGATGTCCGGCCCTTGGCATTTACAGAGGAGAGTTTCTCTGAGCTCACTAGGGGCCGAGTTCCCTAGGAAGAAAGGCCGCAAGGCTGCACTAAAGCAGGGACGTCTGCTCAAAGCCTGGACTTACAGATAAGCAAACCCCTTTATTATTGTGTGCATAGACTGTATACATTGTTGCCTATGCCAGGGCATGTTTTAAGCTTGGAACCAGTATAGTTGGCCAGCTGTTGTTAGAAAAGGCTGAAGCAAAGTTGAGTTATTTAGGTTTTAGTTTTATGGAATAGGTTTTAAAGGAATAGGTTTTATTTTTATGTTTTGTTTGGACTTAAAGGGATGGTGGGCCTGTTGGTGTATGATTTATTCCCTGTAAATAAACCCATATAGAGAAATACAGTTTTCAGGCCTTAAATTGAGACTAAAAGAGACTGCAATGTGGTGTGGGCATCTCAATATATATGTATTCTGTATTCAAGAAAAAAGAGACCCTTTAGTTTTTCATCATATCTTATATATTTCTCTCTCAATCCCCATGAAAATGTGCACAATTATAGGTCTGTTATGTAGATTAACACTACATAAGCACAATGTATACAATCAACTGATGTTAACTAAATTTATGCCACTGTATTATGTCAAGAAGTACCGGATAAACTTATTAAACTAAAGACTAGACTAAAGTCTCTGAATGTGTCTCTCTGTTATATCATCCTGGTTGGCCCGCCCCCAACTCAAACTTAACATGTCAAAAATGGAACTCCTCATACTTCCTCCCAAGCCTGGCCCCAGGGCTGCAGACAGATTTCCCGGGGCCCAGGACTAGAGTTACGACCAGGGCTCCCGGTGTGTCCCCCACTGTGTTGGCGGTCTTGTGAGACCCCCCCTTTCACAACCCATAAGCCACCTCTATTTCCGCCCCTCTTCCCATGTATTTCTCTCCCGTCTGTCTCAGTCCCTCTCTTCCTCATTCACCCCTCCCTCTCCCCAACAGGATTGTCCCGGCTAATAACTTTCAAATAACTTTCCGTTTGTATATTAAAGTAAAAAGGCAGTTTATAGAACCCTCTTATTAACTGACACAATAATGTGGTAAATAAGGGGTAGTAGGACTGGAAGATTTTTAACCTGAGTTTGTTAAATCACCATGTTGGAATTGAACTCACTTTTGGTAGGGTTTCAGCTCACCAGCCTTAAGAATGATTATGATGATCAGGGAAGAAAAACACCTGAAAACAAGCAGATGTTTGCGGGTGCTGAAACTGTGAGATTAGGATGGATTAGAGACATTGTCCGGGTGGGGGGAATACTTTTCAGTGAAGTCACCGGTTTTAAATCTACCTCCAGAAGAAACAAAATGGTCTACAAATTGTGAGGGTCTCTCGCGCCAATAGGAAGCTGCAACGTCATCTCTAGATTCCATCAGTCATCAACTAGGCCTGGCCAAGGGTTCAATCGGACATTTAAAAAAATACAAAGAAATGTTTTTAAGACAAATTGTAACCACATTAACCCCTGCAGTACGTTTGTGACAAGGGGTTCAATTCGATGTAACAAATGTAATATGTGTAAGTTCATGAGTCCCTCTAACTATATCACCTCCCACAGCCCGAGCAAAAGATATAGATTTAACAATTTTATCAACTGCGACACCAGTCATGTGGTGTATATGGTTACATGTGGATGTGGGAGGAGGTATATAGGGAGAACCATGCGATCACTAAAAATAAGGATGCAAGAGCATTACAGGCGGATCAAAAAGAAAGATCTTCAACACCCTGTGTCAAAACATTTTACTGAATGTGAGAAGGGAGGACCAGGGAACTTCACTTTTGTAGGTGTGGAGAGAATTATGAGACGTGAAAGAGGAGGGCACATAATCAATGCACTTGATCGTAGGGAATCATTTTGGATCTTTACACTAAAAACTTGAGTCCCGGATGGAATTAATGTGGATTGGAGCCTTAGTCATTTTCTGCGATAACCATCCAACTAATTCATCCTATGGCCCCCTCATCACCTTTTGTGATATTCTCATTGGGTTCCTACCTCCTTTTGATATCACATCTCACCATTGAATTTTATAGTATCTCTTTTTTATGTATATATTTATGGATAGATATGCGTAATAGTCTGCTGAACTGCTACCGGTATATAAATATCAAAAGAGTTATGAATTATAGAATAAATAATCATAGACTGAGTAGGTCTTTGGGTAATTTGTCGCTTTTCCTTGCTGGAGATAGAGTTTATTTATCATTACATTATGTTTCCCTATATGTAATAATGGATATGAGAAATATATATAATATAATTATAAAACATCAGTAATGTCACCAGTATTATAGGAGGTGTAGTTCAATTGTTTTTATTTTTATGTGGTGTTATACACTATACTTTGTACCGTAACAATTATTATTTTTATTAATCATTGTTTTTCTTCTTTTTTCTTTTTCTTCTTCTTTTCTTGTGTTTTTTGTATTGTAATAGATATATTCGCGGATCATTCAAATCTGGCAGAGATTATAGTGTGCAAATTATGCTGATATGTGATGGGTTTATCCGGTGACTGCATCCCCTGATATGCTTGGATTTATTTGTATATGCAATTGTCTTATCATATTTTTGGAATTAATTTATTCTGCAGGAGCTATATAGGAACTTAAGAGGAGCCTGTAAACGGAGCTCCTCTGGCTGCACAGGCGCATTGGGAATGTTTTGATTTTGAGGGGGAGGAGTTGATTGCGCCGTTGGTGCTTTGCTTGCAGGCACCAGACGGACTCCTAGCTCTGTGGGGGCAGATTATGCCACTGACTTCACTATCACCTAATTTTTGATCTCCTAAGTATGCCGTTTACTCCATTGGGCTATTTGCGCATATACATATTTGATTGGGGTGCTTGAAGTACTCGAGGTGGGCAAGGACATGGGCGGAGTTATGTTCTTGGTGTTGGCCTTGTTGCTAGGCACCTGGCGGCCGCCCAATGTCCTGCCACTTGGATTACTATCATCCTACCCACGATTGGCCTCTTGGTACAGCTAAGCATTGTGGGTATGACGTCATCGGTTTTGGCGTGAATTTCGGTACCAGGAAGTGTATAAATTGTTTGTCTGTTTTTAGTATCAGGTAACTCCTTGATAAAGTGCCTACAAGCACGAAACGCGTAGGAGTATTGTACTCTCCACCATTTTTTTAATACAGCATTAATAAATATTCTTCATACGCCACGTGACCTGTTCCTTGTTTGGTGTGTGCCTAAACACAACTACTCTTGGAAATCTTTGGACTTTGGATGAGGCTGCACGCCTGTGGACACTAAGGGGTAACAGTGAGTACTCTTTCTTTTCTATGGGCTATCCCAAGGAGGAGGAAAAAGTTATAATATTTTGTCCCATACCCTCAGGCATTATTAAGTCAATTTATGCTAAGACCGAGTACTACACTTTTAACGCATATATACCCACACCTGTGTACCTCTATATGGACAAATGATGGGACCAAGCATTTGAGCTCCTACATACCTATACATATCATTGTATAAGACCTTGCATTGATTACAGGGGTTTGAACTGCATCACCATTAAGAATCGTTACCCCTTTCCCCTTATTACCGAACTGTTCGATAAATTACAGGGGGCTAAGATCTTTTCCAAATTGGATCTACGTGGGCCTATAATCTGGTGCGCATCAGACAGGGGGACGCTTTCAACACACGTAGCGGCCACTACGAGTACCTTGTAATGCCCTTCGGCCTATGTAATGCTCCAGCAGTCTTCCAGGACTTCATTAATGACGTTTTTCGTAAGGTACTCAACATTTTTGTAATAGTTTACTTGGATGACATACTGATTTTTTCCAAGGATCTTCATGATCATATTCGCCACACTTCCTACGTTCTCTCTCGTCTCCGTGAATACCATCTGTACGCCAAGCTGGAGAAGTGCACCTTTCATCAGACCTCTACTCAATTCTTGGGCTACATAATTTCTGACAAGGGTTTTATAATGGATTCTGGATAAATTTCAGGCAGTGACTGAATGGCCAAGACCAAATACCCTCTTTTTGGGATTCGCGAATTACTATCGTAAGTTTATACATAATTTTTCTACCATTGTGGCACCCCTCACAGCTCTTACGAAGAAAGGGGCCGGTCCAGCTGCTTGGTCACCCGAGGCTCTGTCCGCCTTCAAGGTACTCAAGGAAGCTTTTGTATCTGCTCCTATCCTCCATCATCCTAACATTGATCTTCCCTTCGTGTTGGAAGTCAACGCCTCCGATTGCGGCGCAGGGGCAGTTCTGTCTCAGAGACCTACGCCCCAAGACAATTTACATCCCTGTGCATACTTCTCCAATAAGTTCTCATCTGCTGAGAGGAATTATGACGTGGGTAACAGGGAGCTCCTGGCCGTGAAGATGGCTCTCCAAGAGTGGAGACTTCTCTTAGAGGGATCGAAAGAGCCGTTTACTATCCTCACAGATCACAAAAACCTTCTCTACATCGAGAACGCCCGACGCCTTGGTCCACGACAGGCTCGTTGGCCTCTTTTTTTTTTCCAGATTCGATTTTCACCTATCTTATATTTCCGGGACAAAAAACGTAAAGGCGGACGCACTTTCCAGACAACATTCCTCTGAGGAGAGACCAGAGGAGTCCTTGGAGACCATCCTTCCACGGGAGAGGATTCTAGCCACATCTACCTTCAAGAACCTTGATAAGATTATGCATTCTCAGAGACGCAATCCTAAGCACTTGGCGGTTCCTGACAACAAACTCTTCGTACCCCCTAAATTTGTTCCTGAAGTCCTGATTTGGGGCCATTCTTCTAAATCCGCAGGTCATCCAGGTTTTAAAAAGACTATTGACCTTATTCGTTGCAATTTTTGGTGGCCTAAAATGTCCCAAGATATTTTGGAATTTACCCACGCTTGCCCTACCTGCGCACAGAACAAGACACCCCGTCAAAAACCCCAAGGTTTTCTGCTACCTCTACCAGTCCCCGACCGTCCCTGGTCCCATATTTCGATGGATTTAATTGTGGAGTTGGCCAAATCCAGAGGAATGAACACAATCTTGATGGTCGTGGATAGATTCTCTAATATGGCCCATTTTATTCCACTGAAAGGACTACCCACCTCTCCCGCCCTTGTTGATATCTTTACGGTTCAAATTTTTCGGATTCATGGGATTCCTTCCTCCATTGTTGCTGACAGAGGGTTCCAGTTTGTGTCCAAGTTTTGGAGAACTTTCACCAAGAAATTGGGCATCTCTTCCTCCTTCTCCTCTGCTTATCATCCACAGTCCAATGGACAGACGGAGAGAATTAACCAGTCCCTGGAAAAGTACCTAAGATGCTTTATTTCTGACTCCCAGGATGATTGGACACAACTCCTTCTTTGGGCGGAGTATGCTGTTAATTCTGCCAAGAATGAAGCCACCCGTGAGTCGCCCTTTTTTTTTTTTTTTATAAATTATGGGTTTCACCCTCCCTGCTTGCCCATCTCCAACATTCCTTCTGGGGTACCGGCCGTAGATGAACGCATTTCTTCTCTCCAAGAAGCATGGTCCAGGATTCAGACTACTCTTCTCGACTCTTCCGCAGATCTAAACTTCAGGCCGATCACCGCCGTCGTCCTGCGCCCAGGTACAGGCCAGGGGATTTGGTAAGGCTCTCCTCTAAAAATATCCACTTAAAGGTACCATCCCCAAAATTGGTTCCTAAATTCCTGGGTTCTTTTCCTATTTTAGAACAAATCAATCCTGTGGCATTTCGCCTCCAGCTACCACATAGTATGAAGATCCCCAATGTTTTTCATGTCTCTCTCTTAAAACCTTTCGTCACCAGTCATTTCTTCCCAGACCAGACTCGCAAGCTGGATTCAGTTACCATCCAAAATAACGAAGAGTATGAGGTTCAATCTCTATTGGATTCCCACGTGTCCAGGGGTCAACTCCAGTTCCTGGTACAATGGAAAGGTTTTGGACCCGAGGAGAGGTCTTGGATTCCTTTAAAGGACATTCACGCTCCGGCTCTTCTTAGAACCTTTAGAAGGAGGTTACCGGAGAAACCTTTTGAGGACCGTTCAGAGGCCGTTCCTGAAGAGGGGCATACTGTTAGGAATCTGATTTCTCAGCGACGTCCGCGCAACACACAGACTACCCTCAGGGAGACTCAGGGCATGCAGTGCAACCTCCGCTTACCTGCTTCCACAGGCTGTCAGCTCCTCTGTCCCCGCAGGGTCCCCTCTGCGGTTTCGCCGCTCCTCCTCCTTCTCAGTGGCAGGCGCAGGTCCTCCATCCCACGTGTACACGTGTGTCCTCCTCCAATGCTGGTCGCGTGCACACGCAGCTTACAGAGCGCGCACCCTGCACCCACACTTCTACTTCCACTCCTGCTGTGAGGCTCCACCTCCATACACCGCACAGGCTCCACCCCCATGCACCGCACAGGTGTAACTCTATCAGTGCTCACCTGGGTTGTATCAGCCACACCTATCCAGAGAGGCTCCCTGCTGTCCTCTTGACCCGCCCCCATCCCTGATTGGTCAGCCCAGCCTTATCTAGCATCTCTGAGCCCTCACTCATTGCTCGACATAGTCTCTGTATGGAAGTGTTTGGTGTTCTCTCGGTTACTACAGGTTTTGACACGGCTTGTACAACTACCCCCTTTGGCTCTCGACTTCGGCTCTCCTGGACTACGTATACTCTGGCATCCCACGATCACGGCTTGTACTTCAACCTTCCTCCCCCTGACCTCGGCAAGGCAATCATTATTCTACTCCTATTCCCGGTACCGGCAAGTATTGTCTACGTTACTTACATCTGGCCTGGCAACGCTTAATACCACACTCCGGACACGCTCCCTTTGCTGCAGGTGCGTGTATTCCTACCTCCCCCTTCAGCACAGGGGTCGGGTCTGGTCTTCAAGACCCCTCAAAAGTTCAGTATCCTGGAACCAGGGTCACGTGTGATGTATGAATAGCTCCAGTTAGCTTAACTCATGCCTTCCCTCTTCCAAAGCACAACAAGTCCTTTTGTCTTTCTTAATTTAATTGAAAAGGCAAGGAAACAAAGGGTTCTTGTAGATGGAGTAGTGTGGTAGAGAGTGCTTCTCTAGAAGTGCTGTGTATCACTGGGTAAGGCATGTGTAAAAACAGAAAGGCCTTGCCGGGACTAATAGCAGGCAGGTACTCACTCAGAGTGACAGGGTGAAAAGGAAGTAAGGGCTAAGTGTCACACAGGAAAGGTATGGGACTTAACTAACTGTCAGCAGGGACAGGGGGAAATAGAATAGCCCATTCTAGAAGAAAAGCTGAGGTTGCTATAACAACTCACTAACTAGAGCTGTGGAAGGAAATAATGAAACAATGTAGCCTTCACACATGCAGCTAGCTGCTGGGACAGAGGAAATTACAGGCAGCTGAACTAAGGAGACAGCAACAGTCTGTGAGCTGCAAAGGGGCACATGAATAAGATAATCCTGTTCCAGGACAGTTACTGCTGCGACACACTTTATTCGAGCAAATACCCAGTATGTACCTGGCAGATACCTGGAATACGCCGCTCCTCACCTCTGACAAGCCCCGTTGCGTTTGCCTTCCCAGCCATGGTTCATGCCTGGCTGACGGGCGGCTGATCTGTTAAATGATAATGATTAGGATTTAATAGGCTGCAATGCTTCGCGTGTCTACCAGGTGGCATAAATTCATGAATTGTAATGCAGTATATATATATATACTGTGCAGTATTGCAGCCAGCGGGAATAAAATGCTTCAATCCCTGCCTGGAAAATAACGCAATGCACTCGGGCAGAAAACAGTCACAAACCTCAATACACCCGAGTATACCCGAATTCGTGGGACTAGCCGAGCTCGAATAAAGTGTGTCGCCAGTGTAGGTTTACAGGATATCCCAGCTTCAGCACAGGTGGTTCAATCAGTGGTTCAGGTTTCGACTGCACCACTTGTGCTGAAGGTGGGATATCCTTAAAATGTGTCCTGTTGCAGGTGTTGAGGACTGGAGTTGAGCACCCCTGCAAATAAAAGGGTCCTGTTTCCTGCATCTGGCTTAATTGCTGGGTGGTTAGCTTCCACGTGTCGGCGCTGAAAATTTGCCCGACCTTTGGCCAGGCCCTGCTGCCAGTCGCGGCCGGGTCCCAGCTCTTATCTGCCTGTAAGCCTCTTCCTTCTTTGTCCCACGCCGCTGAGCTTCCACTGCCAGTGCGCGACAGGGCTCTCTGACATCAGAGCACAGCATGCCGGAAGCTGGCCCAAGCTTACTTCCGGCACGCTGATGTCAGAGAGCCCCATCGCGTGCCACAGTGGAAGCTTGGCGGCCTGGGATACAGAGAGGAAGAAGCTTATAGCCAGCATAGAGCAGGGCAACTGGCAGCTACACCTGGCCAGAAGTCGGGGCAAATTTGCAGTGCCGGCCGGCCGAGCCCCCCCAGCCAGCGGGCCCAGGACACAAGCCCCGGCTCTCCCCCCCTCCCGGTGGCCTTGCCTGGCCCTAGTGCCCCCTTCTCCATTACTTTTGGAAGTACTATCATACACATAGTATCAAAAGCACACTGCCTAGTTGTCACATTTGACTCCTTCTCACATTCACAATGTAGCTTAAATCTGTAGATTTTTTCCCATAACATTACAAAGATACACCCTTTCCTCTGTCGCTCTACTAATATTGTAACCTTCTACTGTCTGGCCTTCCTGCATCTTATCTGTCTCCCCTTCAATCTATTGTAAACGCTGCTACTAGAATCACTTTACTCTCTATTAAATCTGTCTCAGCGTCTCTCCTGCTGTGTTGATCACTCTTTACAACCTTTTGTGGTCTGTCTAAAGACAAATATTAGGGACACACTGCACGTCATCGACTCAATCTCTTGGATCAAATGGAAACCTTCATACAAATGGGTGACGTGATGTACAGGCCCTGTACACTAGTATAGACCATTCCAAGGGCATTGAGGCAATTCAATACTTCATGGATAAAGACAGTATTTTACCTCCCATCACAAATCAGTTTATATTTGATAGTATAGGTTTTATACGTAAACACAATTACTTTTAATTTAATGATTCATTATATTTACAGATTTGTGGAATGGCCACGGGGACCAGGTTCGCCCCCAGTTACGTCAGCTTATTTATGGGTTGTTAGTGGGATAGTAATATCTGTCCAACAACCTAGGAGAGGAAGACCTGGTCTACTATGGTCATTTCAAAGATGACATAATTATTATGTGGGATGGGGATGTCACCAGCCTTTTAGATATTTTTTCAGTATTCAACTCCAATTCAATCGGTTTAATTTTCACTTACTGTATACCATCGATCCAAGATCTATTGTCTTTCTGGATCTCCTCTTATTTATAGATGAGAATTCCAAAATCCAAACTGATGTTCATTTTAAAACAGTCTCATGTAACAGTTATCTTGAAGCAAACAGCAACCACCACAAATAATCGTTGCAAAATATCCCATACAGACAGTTTAGCCATATAAAAAGAAAGAAACTGTTCTTTGGACAGTGATTTTGAGAGTCACTTACCGTATATTGAAGGACCGTTTCCTTGCAAAAAAATATATCATACCCTGGTTGAGCAGTCATATTCTAGAGCTAAATCTCTAGATTGAACTATTCTGCCTTTGTTACCAGGTTTAATCAATCTGGAAATAAGATTAAGAGCATACGTGACAATCACTCGAAAATGTTGGCTTGTGATCCGATTTTAAAAGTACATATCCCTGACAAATCGAGTATAATTTTTCGTAAAGCCAAGAGTGCTCAAAATATAATAGCCCAAGTAAGCTTCGACCCATGAATACAACATCTGAACAAATTCAAATTGGGAAATCAAAGATGAAAATGGGAAATTTTAAATGTGGTCGAACTAGATGTCTATCCTGTCAATTTTTATTGACAAAGAAAGAATTTGGGTGTTCATCTAATAGTGAGACATTTTTAGTTAAAGGTTGCATTAATTGTAGGACTGAATATGTAATTTATTTGATTACTTGTGGGTGCGGTCTTGACTATGTTGGGCGTACCATGCATTCTCTTCATGTCTGATTTTTGCAACACAAAATAAGTACAGTATTATTAATGGAGTACAGACACATGGTGTTCCTAAACATTTCCATAAGGCACATAATAAAGATATTTCTTCTTTGAAAATTATAGGCCTGGAATACACCCCCCCCCCCCCACATCATTTGGGGGTGATAGATTTGGCACTCTTTATCGACAAGAGACATACTGGATCTTTAGGCTGAAGACTCTGGCACCTAATGGACTGAATGAGTGTCTGGACATAAGCATTATTTAACAATTACATTCATTATTCACGACATTTTACATTAATAATATTCATATTTTAATTTATACATTTTCAGTTACACATATTTATTATAGTTTATATTTAGATACTTATTTGTGATTAATGTATTATTCACTCTTAATACATAGTCACACTTATTTAATATCCTAGTTACACTGGGACACCCACTCAGACTGTGATTATGGCTGAGAGTTCAGTCCATTGAAACAGTTATACAATATCCAATTTTAAATGCTTCACCCAAGTCTCTTTCAGTCAAACATGTATGTGTGCAGGTTTATATTTAATGACCATATAACATACATGTTAGAATTGGTTTTATAAATGTTTTTATTTTTTAAGTTCTGTTTAATTTCCTCTTCCTTTTATTATTATTTTATATTACAATTTTTATCAAGTTTTTACCTTATGTTTTTAACTAAAGCATATTATTGATGTGTTTTATATGCTAATGCACTTTAAAGAGCTGATTGGATTTGTGTCTATTACCTGTGATTGTGAATTAGGTACAGGTGCTTTAGGTGTATGTCACATACAGCACACAGCTAGCCTGTGACCTACATACCCTGCAAGGGTTAATACTCACGCCCTCAAGCGCTCCCACTTCACCTCCGCAAAGGTCTGTCAAATGGACAATATCTCTTCTACAGGATCAAGGATCAATACACAATCCGCAAGCTGCCTCACATTTTACCTCCGCAAAGGTCCCTCAAATGAGTTCTATCTCTCCTCAATCCATCCCAATATATCACCACCATGAACAGCACACAAGTAAGCATGTGACTTAGATAAGCAACCAGGGTTAATACACACAACAACTGTAGCCAACCCACCTTTCTCCTCCGCAAGGAACCAGTGAGTTCATATTAACCCCTACTCAAATTCAAATCATATCTATCCACTGCCACCACCACGGATATGCAAATATGATGAGAGATGTCAGATTAATATTTGTCAGGGCCCCAGGTACCTGTTTATTATAGAATAAACTATGCACATATTGAGCATTTACCACAAACATGGTTCCCTTTGGGTTTTATACCCAACCAACCTCTTTGCAATATCTTATCAGGGGTTGGATGTATATCGCTTGGTGCTAACAAGTTTTTTAGGTTTTTAGCCCTCATGTATATAAACCGTGGTTTCTTGCTCAAATGTGGCCCCAGAGTTGGATCGCTGCACAGGATACCCCAGTGCTTAGAAAAAATATTCTCTATGTCTTTATGTACAGAATTAAAATCGGTTATAAAAGCCACATTCACATTAGTGTTAGATAAAGTCTGAGTCTTGTTATTTTTATTTTTATTTTCACTAGGATCAGCATTCTGTTTCCATCCATATTGCGTACCCTATCAATTTCTTTTTTGAGAAATTCCCTAGGATAACCCCTCTCTCTGAATCTATGGAGAAGCTTATTGGCCTGATCATATACAGTACACCTCAACATTACTGCAATTTCTTCTTAATCTAACGAATTGTCCTCCCGGGATATTCTTTTTCCACGAGTTCTTATGATTGCTATTCGCCATAAGGAGATTGTTTGTATTGACCTCTTTAAAGAAGGTCTCTGTCTCAACAGTTCCATCCACTAAGGCTGTCAGTTTAAGTTCAAGGAAGCCCATCTGTACAGCGTTTACTTTATGCGTAAAAACAAGATCGTACTCGTTCACATTAAGATAGGCTATAAACGCATTGGCTGACTACATGTCGCTATCCCAAACACAGAGAATGTCGTCTATGTAGCGTCGCCACAAGACAACATTCCCGTGGAAGGGATTACCTGACAGAATGAAATGTGACTCCCATTCTCCCACATACAGGTTTGCGAAAATGGGGGCAAATCATGTCCCCATGGCAGTTCCGCAAACCTGCAAGTAGAAGTCGGACAAAAATAGAAAATAATTATGTTTCAATATAAATGCTATTGACTGTAGAATTAATTTCCTATTTAGTGGATGTAATTGAGGGTCTGATTCAAGAAAAGAGCTTACGGCCTCCATCCCCTTTTGATGGGGTATATGGGTACAAAGAGCTTTTATATCCCATGTAATCAATAAATAGGAACTTTTCCATTCGAACCCACTGAAGAGATTCAAAACTGCAGTGGAGTCTTTTAAATATGATGTTAGCTGACCCACGTATGGCTGGAGAAAAAAATCTACATATTGACTGAGATTGGCTGTCATAGATTGTATGCCCGACACCATGGGGCGACCAGGGGGATCTATCAGGGCTTTATGCATCTTGGGCAGGTGGTAGACTATAGGGATCCTAGGAAATTCGGAATATAAAAAAGCAGACTCTGTTGTAGTAATAATATACAAAGAGACTGCATTGTCCAACAATGTCTTTAAACGGCTCAGAAATTCAATAGTGGGGTCCTTAGATAATTTTACATAAAAGGATACATCATTCAAGAGTCTAAGTGCTTCTTGATAAGCATAGTGTGTCACAGCATTTTCTGACCCACCACAATAAAGATCCCTCTGGTTTAACTTTTAAGGGAATTCAGCAGATACCGTGTAACAGGAGGGGAGGTGATAGGGTTAAAACCCTCTCATCTAGAGAAACATACTGGATTCATAAATTAGAGACATTGTTCCCGAAAGGGTTAAATGAGGATATGGATATTTGGGCTTTGTAATGAATAATACTTCTTGATTTGCTATAAATATGAAAACATTTTCCCTTTTCCTCTATTTGTGTTGATACTTCCATGTCAGTTTTAAATAAATTAAATTAATTTAAGTTTCTTTGTATTTTAAGTTTCATTGTTAATAGTAATAAAGTTGTTGTTTTATTGTTGAATTTCATTTCTCCAGTCATTTTGACTGCTGCCCTACCCACTTAATTGGCAATTTTGTGCTAATTAGCTGACCAATGGGGTGGACATGAGAAGTATATAATGCCTCTGGGAAATTACACTTTTAACCCCTGATGAAGTAGTGTTATACTACGAAACGCGTAGGATCTAATCTTTACCTATGTGTAGTAAGTTTTTGCTGATATATCCTAGCTATTGGGCATTTTCGAGACTCTTTTCCTTCCCTGTGCTTTGGTGTTTTGAGCCACGACTGTGACGTCACTATACAGTGCACCACGACGGAGCAACGGTATTTCTAACCAAAGCTATTGCTGTAAGAGTGATTGCTCCCGGCTGTGGCTGTGCTGGTGTCTGAGCACACTCTTGATGATTGGAGTCCCCCTCACTGTTTAATCTGGGGACTACCGCCGTGTGAATATCGGTTACAGAACTTTTGGACACTCCGTGTACCATCTGACCGGAGGGAGGGTTTCTACAGAGGCTACAATATCGTTTCGGGTATTCATGTGAAGGAGGAATCCCACAGCTGTAACCAGAGATGCCTGCCAGAGAAACCAGTTTCTGACTCCTGATCCCTTACCTGCCGATTGGAAACTTGTGTGCTGTGCACACTCAATGTTTATGTTCTAGCTTTTTGATGTACGCAGAATATTTATCCCTATTTTATTATGCAATAATATTTTAATTTACTTCACTATTTGCATTTTGCGCTTTTTTTTTTTTATTTCTCCAGGCTTTAGGGGGCTGCCGAGCCACCCCCTTGTTTATAGCTGCAGACGCCATATTTATCACACATCACGGTTATGTACAATTTTTTTATCACACTGTGGTATTATGTGGTTTAACTACTTAGTTTAAATTAGAAGGGTTTATGATATTATACACTTGTATTTGATCACTGTATCACTACCAGTGGTTATTTAGTTGCACACTTTAAATTCTTTTCACTTCTGTTTTAGCTCACTATTGTGCTGCACATTTAACCCTATATTGTCTGCTACATCATTGTTTGTATATCATCATCATGGTGTGGATCCTTGCCAATTCTAGGGAAAAAAGGGAGGAGAACTTTAATCTTTTGTTCTCAGAGGAGGTACTAAATGGTCATTTAAATGAAGTCACTGAAGTGTCTGTTAAAGATCAATTTAAAATATTAGAGAAATTATTAGTTACTGAAGGTAAACACTGGCTTGAGACAAAAACACTACAAAGTTATATTGATGTAGGAAGAATACCGAGAGGACTTAGGTACTCAAAAAGCCCTACCTTCGGTAAAGACAATAAACATTTTCTAGAGGAATGGAATAGAATTCAAGACGAATGTTCTATGGACCTCATGAGGTTAATTATTTATGAGAGGAACCATGACATTAAAGATTTAGAGAAGGATATTCTAAAAGCAATTAAAACCTTAGAACCATTGGTAATTAATACAGACTGCTCAGAAATTGAGCATGATCTCAAAGTTAAACTTGAGTATGAAGAAGACGAACTTTTAAAAATGAAACACAGTAAATTTTTAAGAGATAAATTAGACACACAATAGACAAAGAGATTGGGCTAAGCATGAACGAGGTAGAGTAGTAGGTAATGAATATGTCCCCATAAATGTGATAGAAAGGGATCTGCTCATTCAAAAAATAGGCAACAAGAGCATTATCCCTATGAACAAAGGAAAGAGAGTAAAACACGGAAAAATGACGTATTTGAAAAGGATCAATCCCATTATAATTATGGGAATGGCTACGTAATCCCAATTATAAAGGGAAAAATTATATCGAAGGTTTTAGATATGGATCGAGACCTCAAGTTTCTAATAAAACTTATTTTCAAGATAAAAAAGAATCTTACTCTCAATTACCTAGACACTCCCCCAGACATTCATCTAATTATTCACCTAAACGTCCAAATAAACCCACGTCTAGGCCCTCATCCCCCTCTTTTTTAGAACTGGTCAGAACAAGATTCGAGAAGAGGGGGAAAACAGAAAAAGAGATTCAGGATACCCCCCATGACAAAAAGAAAAAAAGGGTAACCTCAGACGAGGTACAAGAGGAGGGGCCAGAATCCAAAAAAAGAGAATACTCACGGGAAAGAACTCCCTAGTTAATAATGGGATCTTTAACCTCTCAACTACTATTTTGACTAAAGATCAATTGAATGTATTAGGAAGGGGTTTGACTTTCTCCAGATCTTGTGGACCAAACTCCTTCCAATTATTCAAAGATCTTCACAAATTTACACAAAATATTACCTTAAAAAGACATTTTCCTAAGCAAGATAGGGATCGTATTTCTGATGTAGCTCATATTAGTTCTGATTCCAACACTGAGATCGAGTTGGGTATTCAACACACTTTATTCAAACCGCAATCCAAGTTTTATCCTGCACATTCCAAGGGTCACCACATAGACACTTTTTTTAATGTGGTCAACAATGAGTTTAATTCTCTATCACGTAAGTTCAAGTCAGGAGATATTAAACATAATCTAAGTACCAAAGAATCCCTAGCATTAAAAATTCTGAAAGACAACAAAAACCTTATTATTAGACAGGCAGATAAAGGTGGGGGTGTAGTCGTACAAAATAGATCCGATTACGAGAAAGAAGCACTTAGACTCTTGAATGATGTATCCTTTTATGTAAAATTATCTAAGGACCCCGCTATTGAATTTCTGAGCCGTTTAAAGACATTGTTGGACAATGTAGTCTCTTTGTCTATTATTACTACAACAGAGATTGCTTTTTTATATTCCGAATTTCCTAGGATCCCTATATTCTACCACCTGCCCAAGATGCATAAAGCCCTGATAGATCCCCCTGGTCGCCCCATGGTGTCAGGCATACAATCTATGACAGCCAATCTCAGTCAATATGTAGATTTTTTTCTCCAGCCATACGTGGGTCAGCTAACATCATATTTAAAAGACTCCACTGCAGTGTTGAATCTCTTAAGTGGGTTCAAATGGAAAAGTTCCTATTTATGGATTACTTGCAATATAAAAGCTCTTTATACCCATATACCCCATCAAAAGGGGATGGAGGCCGTAAGCTCTTTTCTTGAATCAGACCCTCAATTACATCCACTAAATAGGAAATTCATTCTACAGTCAATAGGATTTATATTGAAACATAATTATTTTCTATTTTTGTCCGACTTCTACTTGCAGGTTTGCGGAAATGCCATGGGGACATGATTTGCCCCCAGTTTCGCAAACCTGTATGTGGGAGAATGGGAGTCACATTTCATTCTGTCAGGTAATCCCTTCCATGGGAATGTCGTCTTGTGGCGACGCTACATAGACAACATTCTCTGTGTTTGGGATGGCGACATGTAGTCATCCAATGCGTTTATAGCCCATCTTAATGTGAACGAGTACAATGTGGTTTTTACTCATAAAGTAAACGCTGTACAGATGGACTTCCTTGACTTTAGACTGACAGCCTTAGTGGATGGAACTGTTGAGACAGAGACCTTCTTTAAAGAGGTCAATACAAACAATCTCCTTATGGCGAATAGCAATCATAAGAACTCGTGGAAAAAGACTATCCCGGGAGGACAATTCGTTAGATTAAGAAGAAATTGCAGTAATGTTGAGGTGTATAATGATCAGGCCAATAAGCTTCTCCATAGATTCAGAGAGAGGGGTTATCCTAGGGAATTTCTCAAAAAAGAAATTGATAGGGTACGCAATATGGATGGAAACAGAATGCTGATTCCTAGTGAAAATAAAAATAACAAGACTCAGACTTTAACTAACACTAATGTGAATGTGGCTTTTATAACCGATTTTAATTCTGTACATAAAGACATAGAGAATATTTTTTTCTAAGCACTGGGGTATCCTGTGCAGCGATCCAACTCTGGGGCCACATTTGAGCAAGAAGCCACGGTTTATATACGGGAGGGCTAAAAAACTAAAAAACTTGTTAGCACCAAGCGATATACATCCAACCCCTGATAAGATATTGCAAAGAAGTTGGTTGGGTATAAAACCCAAAGGGAACCATGTTTGTGGTAAATGCTCAATATGTAAGTATTTACACCCAGATAAGAATATAATTATATCTAAGATAACCAATGGGATTTTTCCCATTGATGACTTCATTTTATGTACTTCTATGTTTATTGTTTACCTATTGGAATGTGCATGCGGTTATCAGTATGTTGGCAGGACTAAGCGTAGTGTGTCACGGCATTTTCTGACCCACCACAATAAAGATCCCTCTGGTTTAACTTTTAAGGGAATTCAGCAGCTACCGTGTAACAGGAGGGGAGGTGATAGGGTTAAAACCCTCTCATCTAGAGAAACATACTGGATTCATAAATTAGAGGCATTGTTCCCGAAAGGGTTAAATGAGGGTGTGGATATTTGGGCTTTGTACTGAATAATACTTCTTGATTTGTGCTAAATATGATTTTTTTCCCCTTTTCCTCTATTTGTGTTGATACTTCCATGTCAGTTTTAAATATATGCTAATGATGTGTTTCTTTTATTGCAGATTACTTTTAAATCTTATTTTTTTGTAATTTAAGTTTCTTTGTATTTTAAGGTTCATTGTTAATAGTAATAAAGTTGTTGTTTTATTGTTGAATTTCATTTCTCCAGTCATTTTGACTGCTGCCCTACCCACTTGATTGGCAATTTTGTGCTAATTAGCTGACCAATGGGGTGGGCATGAGAGGTATATAATGCCTCTGGGAAATTACACTTTTATTCCATGATGAACTAGTGTTATACTACGAAACGCGTAGGATCTAATCTTTACCTATGTGTAGTAGGTTTTTGCTGATATATCCTAGCTATTGGGCATTTTCGAGACTCTTTTCCATCCTTGTGCTTTGGTGTTTTGAGCCGCGACAGCGCACCACGACGGAGCGAAGGCATTTCTAACCGAAGCTATTGCTGTAAGAGTGATTGCTCCCGGCTGTGGCTGTGGCTGTGGCGGTGTCTGAGCACACTCTGGATGGTTGGAGTCCCCCTCACTGTTTAATCTGGGGACTACCGCCGTGTGAATATCGGTTACAGAACTTTTGGACACTCCGTGTACCATCTGACCAGAGGGAGGGTTTCTATAGAGGCTACAATATCGTTTCCGGGTATTCATGTGAAGGAGGAATCCACAGCTGTAACCTGAAATGCCTGCCAGAGAAACCAGTTCCTGACTCCTGATCCCTTACCTGCCGATTGGTAACTCGTGTGCTGTGCACACTCAATGTTTATGTTCTAGCTTTTTGATGTACGCAGAATATTTATCCCTATTTTATTATGTAATAATATTTTAACTTACTTCACTATTTGAGTTTTGTTCTGTTTTTTTGTACCATTTCTCCAGTGTTATGGGGGGTGCCGAGCCACCCCCTTGTTTATAGCTGCAGACGCATATTTATCACACATCACGGTTATGTACAATTTTTTTTATCACACTGTGGTATTATGTGGTTTAACTACTTAGTTTAAATTAGAAGGGTTTATGATATTATACACTTGTATTTGATCACTGTTATCACTACTAGTGGTTATTTAGTTACGCACAATTCTTTTCACCCTTGGCTTGATACCTTCTGTAGACACGCCTCTTGAATCTCATCTAGACAATGTGTTTGAAGCCAAGCTGTAAAACGACCATGTTTATAAACTTGTCACAGGAACCATATTTTATTCCCATTTCTGCCGCCCTTATCAAGACTATATCAGCTTGTACCACTAGGCCTGCAAAAAGGTGTTAACATACAATAAATCCACTATTTGTACTTTTCACACCCAACTTCAATCAAGCCCTTTGGAAGCTCCCACAGACCCTAACAAGATAGACCACACATTTTGTATTTCAAACGTCAAACTGTAGCTCATTAACCCCTTAAGCACCAGAAGAATTAAAATACCTAATGTCTCATGATATTATCATGGTAGTGTATATATACTGTAATATATATTATATATAATATATATATATATATATATATATATATATATATATATATATATATATATATGTATATATCGCATAGTTACAAGTCCAAGAACCAGTAAAGGAGACAGCATACAGCAGGGAGTAATCCAAAAAGCAATTGTATTGAAAACACACAGTTACATGAAAGCCAACGTTTCGGTCCCACAGGGAGTCCTTCCTCAGGGCCGTGCAAACACCAAATGTGAGCGACCCACATATATACCCCCACCCAGAGTGCACCACAGACAAAATACAATAATCACCAACACCCAATCAGTATCAAGATGCACCTCACCTGACTGTCCCACAACACTAGCCAATACCTGTAGACGAATCATGCCTTCCACACCTACGACCGGAGGGAGTTCAATGCTGCAATCAGAACGGCCCATTCTGATGTCATTGCCTTGCGTCTTGTGCCGGTATTCGCAGCGCATCACCTATCGCGCATGCGCATCCAGAAATGCTGTGAGCCGGGGAGCCAATGGAGAAAACGCAACTGCGTGCTGAATCAGGACACAGGTAACGTCAATAGTATCCCTGGCAACCTCAGACACCAGCAGACAGCTAGCGCATTCGCCCTATTGGTAATAAACAACAGTGACAGCACCGCATCCACCGGCACAGTCAGGCAGCAAAAACATGTAATCATACCTTTGTGGTTAAATTGCTAGCTACTTGAAGCCAGATCAGGGGTATATATGGTAGAGAGGGACATATCTAAAGCGTGCATATACATCTTGATGCATAAAAAACAAGGGAAGTTAGATTGTGCAGGGGAAGTGAAGCTATGGTGAACATTTGAAATCCCAGATGATGGAAAATCGGTCATACAGAAAATCCTTAAAACACACACATGCAAGTTCAGCAGTAAAGGCATACATCTAAAGCAAGCACAGAAAACAACCCAATTTTAACTCCTCGTTTAGGCCACCAGGTGCCATTGTCCGTAATTCATAAATCAGTCTGGCCTCCTGTTTTAACAAGATTTTGCCCCTTGCACCACCCCGTGTGGGTACAGGGACCTGAAAAATAGGCATGCATCTAAGCGTGGCCAAGGAATGTCTCTGTTCTTTAAAGTGTCTGGCAACGGGGTGACATTTTAGGTCCATGTCATCGACCCCACACGAAAGGGCTTTCCTGATTGTAGTGCGATGCATGGCCATCCGCTCTTTCAGCATCCTCACAGTCTTGCCGATATACAGGAGTCCACAAGGACATCTGATGTAATAGACCACGAATTTGGATTTGCAATTGAATGCTTGCTTGATTTTAATAGGTATGCCCGTGTGCGGGTGATTATAACTCGGGCCCTGCTGCATGAACTGGCAATTCATGCAGCCATGACACCGATAAGAACCGGGTCTCTTGGCCAACCAGGTTTTAGAGACAACATATTTCTCTATGGGATCAGAACCAGTAACCATATCGCCAATACTGGGGCCTTGCCGAAAACAGAACAACAGTGGTTCTTTGGCACACGCACCAATCCTCTCGTCATTTTCCAAGATGCGCCAATTGTCCCGGATGCTTCACTTGATCTCATTTGAGGCTGTACTGAAGGTGCTGACAATATTGAGTCTATTAGTGACCTGTCTATTGGGCATTGGTGGCAGCAGCACACTCCTGTCGATTTGTGCAACCTTCTGTAAAGCATACTGGATATCCTTAGCACAATAGCCCCTCTCCTGGAAGCGTGCAGCCATCTGTATGAGGGCCCTTTGTGTTTCCTCCGGATCGGTCGTAATCCTCTTCACTCTTAGAAGCTGTGAGTAGGGGAGACCCTTCTTCAATGGCAGTGGGGGATGGCTAGCTGCACATAATAGTGAATTTTTATCGGTGCTCTTCCGATAGAGTTTGGTAGCCAACAAGCCACCAGATTGTCTCTGTGATACTATTTATCTTCTATGAGTTGTGCACCTACGTACTTTTACACCATCCCTCTCATCTGTGGCGTAGCTGAGAAGTGGATTAATTGGATGATACGGCCATTCATGTTTATCATTTGTATGTGACGTTGTCGTATATACGTGCTATGGATGAATTTGCTGATATCACAGGGATTTTTTCTTCATTATCGGATGTGGCTGGCTTCAGTGATGTGGAGGTAGCTCAGATCCGTTTTGCAGAGTCATTTGAATCTGTGGTGGGGCCTGACAAGGCGGTGGATATTTTCAATGATCTTATCAAGCTAAAAAAACGTGAAGTGGACTTTTATTTACATGGCGTCACCTTGTCCAACTATCACAAGATGAGGATGCTGCCCAGAGGCTTTAGGGTGAAGAACCAACCCACCATAGGCAGGAGCGATGTGGAATTCTGCAAGCGATTGATTGCCATCTTAAGAAAATGCAAGACTAGTAATTGTTGTAGTAATGTACTGTAAGGATGTGTGTTCAGTTGGTGTTTGACTCTGTTCAGTGAGAGGCCTGTGGAGTGTCTGCAACAGTGTTTGATTTGTGTCACCTGATGTAAGGAACCAATCAGAAGGCTAGGATGACGTGAGCAGGAAAGGGAAGCATGCGGGAGAGACCACGCTAGTCAGAGGAGATCTGGACAGAGCTGAAGGAGGTAATGTGAGTGCAGGGGGTCAGTGACCCCCCTGCATAGGCCAGCTATCCCCTCAGGCCCATAGGAGCATCCCCTGAGTCACAGTAGGCTGCTGTACTGCAGGGACGCCCTGTAGTGGAAGTGATTGTCACCCTACTATACATTAGTTAGGGACAAAGCACAGAGTTGCGGCCGGTTGCAGTCATCTGGGACCAGACGGCTGGACACCGCGACATCTGGAGGTCAAGGGTCGGAGGCATCGAATCCTTTGTGAAGAGGTACCGGTCACCGCCATGACCAGAAGGTATATTGTAACAACAAGTGCACCAACACCGGTCATCAGGCGCTGATCCCGCCTTAGGCTAAACTCTTTAGGGACACTAGCGAGTGGCTAGAGGACTGAGCCTATAACACATAATACAATACAAGAACAATACTCTATAAGAGCGTGGTTGAGCCACTATTGTACAGGACAATATTCTCTAGAGGTGTGGCCGAGCCACTATAGTATAAGGACTGTAGCAGTTATAACGGTGTTAGGTATTGCTGCCAAGACTAGCATTATAGTATAAGAATATGTTATGTGTGATGTCATATAGAGTATAAGGTATGATTGCATAGTAAAACATAGTTGCACGCACTGTGGTGGTATGTTTCTTGCCCAGGGGAATCTTGCATAATGGGGATCCTTGGTAAGTGGAGGCGCTGCGCTAGAATAGTTACCCCTGGCTCCCAGCTAGCGGAGGCTCAGATCTCCTGGAGCCGCAAGTTGTGTACAGTGACCAGTAGTCACTTTGGGAGGCGTCAGAAAAAGGGCTACAGTACATACTGTAATTAGGTAGACAGTACAGGAAACATTTAGAAAAGAGCATGAAAAGGAAAGCAAACTAATTGAATTTGGAAGTCTCTGCCCAACAGCGCTAAAAAAAACTAAACTCTCAGTTTTGCATGGACTTAACGCAGGTAATAGAATACCAGGCAATTGGCAAAAAGTGCGCGATTAAGATATTTTGGTCACATCTAAAGGCTGTATAGAGCTGTAATGAGCCTTTATCTCATGGTTTGGACATGCTAAAAGTGGTTTTAGAATACAACAACCTTCATATAATTAGTAAAAGGGCTCTTTCTGCACATAAAAGGCCCTACTCCTAGCTAGCAGTATAGGCTCCTATGTATAATTTCTAGGGTCACCTTACTCCATTCCTCCATCTAGTGCATATTAAGAAGGTGATTTTTAAATAGTAGCACTATTTTATGCTATTGTTGGCAGCCCATGAATGTAGTATTTTGCAATGAATTATATACAACCTTTATTTGTACTGTACTCTAAATCAGGGGTGTGCAAACTGGGGAGATTTTCCTGGGGAGATTTTCCTGGGGAGCTCAGGAGGTTGCAGAGGTTCCGCGCTTTCGCCCAAGGCATTTCATTTCATGCCGGGGGATCGTGTGAGGCCTCTGCAACTCTCAATTTACCAGGATTGTGGACATCACATGATCCGTCACCATGGCAAAACGGCGTCAAATCCAGAAACATAAACAATCAAGTTCTGACAAAATTAAAAACACGAAGCATTTACGTAGCCAGATCAAAAAATGAGTGAAGTGCCCACCTTTAAAATACTAAACCAATATAATTGATTACAGGTGGGTGAACCAAAATGGTCCAGTTGGAGACCAGCTGACATGCATTAATCATAAACATATGTAACGGGTTTCCCCCCCCCCAATCTCAGATTATACTGTGTGGGTGCAGGAAACATATATCGTTACTCAGTGTGGTGCATAACCTGTTGGCTCACAGGAGGGCTGAGCTTCCGCCACGGGGAAACCTGAGGAACAATATTAGCATATACCATACAATGATGCAGCGCCTCCCGCCAGAGGGGGAGTGGTTCCTCGCAGGACAATACCCAATAATCACATACAACTAAATGTGTAAGAACGAATACCTCTTTACTGATTGCTAGAACATATAAGTCAAACATGTAGTAACAGGTGTCCCTCTCTAAAGGTAACCCGACTCAACGTTTCCCAAAGGATAACTATAACGGACACCACGGTGGGTGTCCACACTCTATGCGTCTCGGTGGACGCTACCATCCCAACACCATAATCCCACCCTCAAGTCCAATGAGTCCCACCCAACGACTTGCACCCCAATTCATAGACCAGTGTATATGTGTTTGCGTGTGACTGCGCAGCCACTAAGTCAAATGATAGGCCTGGTTGGTGCACGTGGGTTATGGTGTTACCTGCCCGGGCTCCAGCCACGGGTGCTGCTACACCGCAATGGAATCTCTGGATGTCCTCCAAAGGTGAGGTGAATTCCAGCGTGGATAATATCACCGCTTCTTCCGTCGTCTGTACTTTAATGACAACCCGGTTGTTGTCCACAGGCTGTAGTCACTCCGCACTGAGCCTCCGCACTTATAGTCTAGAGATCCCTGTAAGACCAAGCATAGGCCCAAACCTCTCGGCGGAAAGCGCAGCGTCCGCTGGATTCCTTACTGGCTTATAGATAAGGGGCTGGTCCCTAACCTAGGGCCGGTCCCTATCACACTCCGCTACCATGGCTAAGGGCTGTCTGGGGCCTAGGGGAGTACTGGCCTAGTGCTCGGAGTCACGGACTCCAGCACCCTACCTCTTACCCCTTGCCGCTCCAGTCCCCGACTGACTACGTAGTTCCTGCGCGCGAAATATATCTCCGGTTGTCAACAGAGATCCTCCTTCCCTATTGTCTAGTCCTTCGCGGGCTTTCTGGACCTTAACTGCGCAGACGCGAGCTCCCTGTAGTCCTGGAGTGCTCCTGCTTCTCGCGCATGTGCAACGCACCTAACAATGGCGGCGCCCTGCTCCGCGAACCGGCGGAACCACCACAACGCGATACCGGCCGCAACCCTTAGTGCTACTCGACTCGCATATTACAGGGGAGAAGGTAATACCGCAGGGGACCTGGCTACACATATGTAAGCAACACATTAACAAAACAACTCAGCAACAAACTAGCTGGACAAGTTCAGGGGGACAAAATCCAAACCTCGCCAACTTCCCATAGTTTTAATCACTACACACAAAGCTCTATCCTGGATCTCCTCTTACCTCTCCCATCGTACTTTCAGTGTCTCTTATGCTAACACCTCCTCCTCCTCTATCGATCCCTCTGAGGGGGTACCCCTGGGACCCTTCTCTTCTTTCTTTACACACTCTCTCTAGGTGACCTAATCACATCTTTTGGGTTTAAATATCACCTCTATGCTGACGACACACACATTTACCTTTCAACCCCTGACCTTACACCTGCTATACAGACCAAAGTTTCTGAATGTCTGTCTGGAAAATCATCCTGGATGGCCATCCGTCAACTGAAACTTAACATGGCAAAAACAGAGCTCCTTATACTTCCTCCCAAACCTGGCCCTACTACCTCCTTCCATATTACTGTTGGAAATACGATCATTCACCCAGTAACCCAAGCACGCTGCCTAGGGGTCACACTCGATTCCTCTCTCACATTCTTCTCTCCCATTCAAAATGTTTCTAAAACTTGTCGCTTTTTCCTCCGCAATATCACAAAGATATGCCCTTTCCTCTGTTACTCGTCTGCTAAAACTCTGACTCAGGCCCTCATTCTCTCCTGTCTCGATTACTGCAACCTCCTGCTGTTCCGGCCTCCCTGCCTCTCACCTGTCTCCCCTACAATCTATACTAAACGCTGCTACCAGAATCACTCTACTCTTTCCTAAATCTGTCTCCGCGTCTTCCCTCCTGAAATCCCTCTCCTGGCTTCCGATCAAATCCCGCATCTCACACTCAATTCTCCTACTCACTTTTAAAGCTTTACACTCCTCTGCCCCTCCTTACATCTCAGCCCTAATTTCTCGCTATGCACCATCCCGGCTCTTGCGGTCTTCTCAAGGATGTCTTCTTTCTACCCCCTTTGTATCTAAAGCCCTCTCCAGCCTTAATCCTTTCTCACTGACTGCCCCGCACCTCTGGAATGCCCTTCCCCTCAATACCCGACTAGAACCCTCTCTATCCACCTTTAAGACCCACCTTAAGACACACTTGCTTAAAGAAGCATATGAATAGCACTGTGGATAATCCTGGACACATGATACATAAAGCTTGGCCCCCTGCAGACGCACTTACTAGAATTCCCACCTACTGTCTCTATACCTTCTCCTACCTACCAATTAGATTGTAAGCTCCTCGGAGCAGGGACTCCTCTTCTTTAATGTTACTCTTATGTCTGAAGCACTTATTCCCATGACCTGTTATTTATATTATTTGTTATTTATATGATTACAACATGTATTACTACGGTGAAGTGCTATGTATATTTATGGCGCTATATAAATAAAGACATACAATACAATACACACGACAGCTCAGCGCCATGCACCTAGACCCAAGGTGAAAACTAGGAAATCTTTGTTTCCACTTCCACAAATAGGAACAGATTTTCTAGTCTACACAGACCTCCCCATCTCTTGAAACCGGCGCTGTCTTCTGACTTTGGGCTTATGTGTTTGCTATGGATAGCCCATAAAGGTGAGTTAGTGGAATGTTATTACTGCGTCAATTAAATTGCGTGAGAAATAATTCTAGTAAATGTATAATGCTATGCTAACAAATTATTCAAAGTATCATTTCTATAAAATTTGAGATTGTAGACATATATTATAGAAAAAAAAATTCCTTCCAACTGAAGCATCTACAGCTTGAGTCTACTGTGTAGTCCAGTCATTTTTTTTTCAATCTTCTTGCTTAAGCAATATTAATTGATCTCAGACTATGATTGCCCTCCTTCTCTGTTTTTGCCACTTAAATAGACAGCCTTCTCTAACACTCTAGATGCAACCACAAATAGCATTAAGTGCAAACTGGATGGAGATAGTTGAGTAATAATGTGATTTAACCTGTGATTGAGGTCAAAATACAAGATGAAAATACTCTCACAAAGCAATTTCAAAACACACACGGGGGGAGGGGAGAAGTGGAACACACTGGGGGTGTAGATGTTTTCTCTCTCCTGCAATCCTCATACTGTACGAAGAAGACAAAAAGCATTAACACAGTATAGTAATGTGACACAAACATACAACACAGAGGAGAAAGGACATAAACTAATACTTTCACCACTGGAAACATGCATTGAGTGATTTAGGACATACTCTCATCCACTCCTTGTCTAGTCCTTCACTTCTGCATTGGAATCGCGAAGTCCTAAGATAGCTGCTGGTTTCACTGCAGGTACAGTGGCCTCAGAGTGACAAATCCCAATGCATTTCGATCATGTTTCAGCTTTCTCCGGGGTTCAGAACCCTAGGCAGAGTTTTAAAATGGTTTTGAAAATCAGTTTATATGCTTATGTATTTTGTCTGTGTACATCCATGTAATGTACGATTAAATTATTAAAGTAGTGCAATAAACTTACTTGCTCTCACCTGTAGGGCAAACAGTAGAATAGTAAACAACAAACAAACATATTATCACCCTCCTGAAAAATTCTATTTTACTATGTACAATACACAAAAACATGCAAATATTCTCCTGAAGAATATTCAACAATGCAACAACAGTCACAGTCACATTTAAATTGAGAAAATAAAAGAACACCTCTAGATTTACTATATCAAGCTTCATTATGGGTTAATACTCCTGAAAGGGTGTTCATTCTCATTGACTTAAATTGGAGTTAACGCCGGTTTGGGTATGTTAACCCGTAACGCAGGCTGTTGAAAAATCTCAATATTTGGCAAATAAGGGCAAACTAACTAAGGTTTTAGTTAAACCTTTTTCAAGGTATTACCACATGTATCCATAGAGTTTAAATATTCAATTAATTATGGAGTCACTAGACCATCTTCCAAAGGAATTAAAATCTAATTATGAAAGTCTTTGTACTGTTTCTCTGCTTTGAATCTCAGTACTGAAGATGCGCCAGTGCCTTGAAACATGCTTTGTGAAAATCTTTGCAAAAAGTACAGTAACAGTGCTCAAAATGGCCACCAATTTTCAAACTTTTTGCCAGGATGTCATGAAAATGGCAGTATGTATAAGGTCATGTGACCTCAACTAAAGGTTGTGTGGCCTGCATTCAGGGTCATGTGACCTGATTAATTTTGTTTTGTGTTCATCTTTAAAAAGTTTTTTTTGGTTGCGAAAAAAAGGTTTGCCATCACCAGCGGACAGAATATTTATGTCTCCTGGTAAAATATTTTTTATAAATACATACCTACAAACATTAATAAATAATTCTCATAATCCATGACTCATAGGGATTGTCACCACAAAAGTATGCACACATTTCAAATGTATTATAAAACATATTTGTAATTGATTTCAGCATGTGTAATGCAGCTAGTTTGTTCTTTCATATGATAATCTTTTGTCTTAGGTTTAAGAGCATTACTGTCGGCAGGGCTCCCATGAATATAAAATCTACAGAATGCACATGATTTTCATGTTGCAGTTTGGAAGTGTGAGGGAAAATGGCGATTGGTGCATTTATGCATCGGAAATTTAAATTTCTCTTGAAGTGATTAAGACACAAAAGAGGAACTGAATTTATTAACCTCTTCGTTCCCCAAAAATTCCAAATGAAAAAGCAAGGTGTGACGAGATTTTAATTTTCTCTTCTTTTGAAGGGTTAAGAAAAGTTCAAGAAGGAGTAAAAAAAATGAGATGCAAATAACCCAGTGTAAGGTTCAAAACAGAGAAGCTAATCATGTCTGGCATCGCACCAACCATCATTAAACTGATTAGTTTTAATAATTAGCATTTGGTAGCATGAATCTTGCTCATAAATATGTTGATTTACAGGAAAGACATCTAATACGTTAATAAAAAATATAGTAGAATACACATTTGGTTTCAGTGAGTATAATCATGATCCTCGTAAAAAATCCCTCCTTATGTAGCTAAGTAAGAATATAATTGAGAACCTGAATCTATTATAATAAATCACATCACAGTAGGATACATTTTAGATTTTATGTCTGCTGTTTGTGGGTTAAATAATGGTCTCTGCTTCCCAAGAGGACTGTTGCTGGTATGTTTATTAAACAAAAGTGTGTTACGTTAAACTAATATTAAAAAGCCTTTACATTTTAATTGCATTTACTTTTATTGTAGTCCAAGTAAACCTACAACCGTAAACACATAGGTTCAGATGTAATCTAATGCGGCACAGGGTAAAATATACAGATATGACCTGTTTAATATTTATCAGATATGCATATTAAAGAAAAAACAACTAACCACTAAGAAAGATGTCAAAAGTAAATCATAGATAGTACTTAGTAACTTTTGTAAATCATCACGCATTATACAAGTTGAAATTCTGATCTAGTCCAAGCGTTTTCACGAACAACAAAAACATTGTCAAATTTAATCTGTGTCCCTCAAATGTTAATATTTTCATGTTAATTTAACAAAATAGGCCTTTTTTAAAAATGTAATTCCTCTTCATTTGCACCCCGTTCTTGCTGAATATATTAACACCATGCTGCACTGTTATCCACAATAAACATTCAAAAACACAACAACCCTACTACCCACCTCTCTCTACCCCCAATGACCCCACCCAACACATTACAGTACATTAATGGGCAAAATTACTGTTATACAGATATGGATAATAGCTCATTTGCCCATTCAATATCAAACATTAGCCAGCCAGCATAAATAAAGTAAATACAACTTTTACTTACCCCTGCCATCATGAAGAGCATCCTCAACACCATACTGCAGGTCCATGTCCTCCGTTGGCAAGAGTACAAGAAAAAATACAATCTAATGGCCCCTGGCTGGGTAATGTTTGATTTTGAATGGGCAAATGAGCTATTATCCATATCTGGATAATAGTAATTTTGCCATTATGTTACTGCATGTGTTGGGGGGGGGGGGGGGGATATTTGTTGGGGGTAGAGGAGGTGGGAAGTAGGGTTTATGTGTTTATTTTTGTTTATTTGGGGTAGAGGGATTGGGTGAAGTGGGTTGTAACCCCAAGGGTGGGTGTTTAGGCATTACGGAGGTAGCAGGGCTGGTTAACCCCTTCATTACCATAGCGGTTCCCACCACTATGGTAGTGAAGGGGTTAACTCCTCCCGCAACCTTCCCGACAGGTCTAACCACCCACCCTGGGGCTACTACCCCCTTCATCCATCCCCTGTGCTCCCAATAAACAGGCTATTGAAGTTGAACCCCTTCATTGCCTTAGCGGCTTGCTGCTAAGATAATGAAGCTGTTATAATAAAATTTTTAATACAAGTGTACATGAGCAGGGGGTCTCCGGAGCAGAACCATATTTATTTCAGGTCCGGGACCCCCTGCTTCCTGACATATAGGCCCTGTTATGGGGTGCCGGTATCTCCTATGCCTTTAAATGCCTTGCGTCATGTGCCCGAGCATTTAAATGTATTAAATACCGGCTCCCCATAACTGTGACGACTCAGAGGATTCCTTCCCTTCCTGGTCCCTCTACCCGCCCTACTCCTTCCCAAGCCTCTCCTTTACCCTCCACCTCTCTCCCTTTACCACAGCGCGTACCCCGCAGGTCTCGCATACACACGCGGTCCCTGAGTCCCTGCTATGATTCTCCCCATTCCCTCTCTCCCACTGTGCCTGCATCACCTTCCCCTGTGGTGGCATCCGTCCCATTGCCTCCTCCCTGCATGGTACCTGCAACGCGGCGTTCCGCGCGCCTGGCGACGCGCCCGACTCGTGCTCTCCCGCAGCCCACGGGGGGCGCGCCCACATGCCCCTCCGATGACTCACCTGATCCCTCCGCTCTACCTTTGCTCGCGATCGCACGGGCGCAGGCCGCGCACGCGTTCCGCGCCTCTTGGCGTCCTCCCCTCCAGCGGTCTTCCCTTGCTCCGTGCGGGCCGCTAATGTGTTGCAGCCAGTGCGCGCGCATCCCCAGCTTACAGGGGACGTGCGCACAGACTCCTCTTATCAGGCTTCCCCTGTCTCCGCCTCCCAAGCCTTACAGGCCATTCCTCTGACTGCCCCTTCTTTCTCCTCCTCTTCTCTCCCTGACCTATCTCCAGCTTCTCACTCAGAAGCATGTGTGAAGAGCTCCCAGGCATTCTTTATTTGTTATATTTTGCTGTGGATCTGTGGGGGAGTATAATGTGAGTATACTGTTAGTTTCTAGAGGGTTTTGGGTGCTTTTTCAGGTTTAAAAACCGTTTTTGGTTTTCACCAAGAGGCTGCAGTGCTTCAACCCAGCAAAGCTACACTGTGGCTGGCTGGAAACTGTAGTCTCAACCCCTCTCACCTCACCCACCCCTGTTGTTTCTTTTTCTTCTAATTTCACCTTAATTTTAGCCTAATTTCCTTTTGTCATTTGCATTTTTGGGAGCTATGTGTCTTACTTTAAGACCTTCAATATTGTGGTGTGGTTTCTTGTAAGAGAGAGAGTTAAATAATAAAGGGTGAAAAGAGAAGATTACAGCAGGTTTTAAAAAGCTGTTTTTCTTCCCCTCCCTGTGCAGAGATAGTTAATTGGTTCTTAAAGGGACAGTTTCCTCTCTGCACCTCTCTCCCTAAGCACTATTTCCTCCCCTTACTTAGAGGCTTATTTTATCATGCCTGGGGGGAATAGGACTAGTGCAGCAACAGGGGCCACACCTGGACATCGGACTCCAAAAACTGTGGCCCCTAGGATCAATAACCACAGCCCTAGGCCTGGTACATCCAGTGCCCTGGCCACACCTCCCCCCGCTCCTGTTGTCAGTTTAACCCCTGCAGTCCCAGTTCCAACATGGGCGCAGGTGGCAGCTGCAGGCGTTGACCCCAGCAAAAACAATGCATGTGCAACGCATGTGCTCTCATTTAGGCGGCAGGTACAGCTGCTGCTGCCGGGGAGCCCAGAATCTGTGGAGGGGTCCTTTAGGGTGCCCTACGAGGGCATTCAATACACTGTGTTCTATGGCACGAAGGGGGTTAGGTGTTATTTGTGCAAGGAGCTGGGGCACACTCGTAGGAGTTGCCCCAAAGGGAATAGAAATCCCACTTCAGCTCTTGCACCTGCCCCTCCCTCTGCCAAGACACCCGGTGCCGCTGTGCCCACCACAGCGGGGCCCTCGAGGGCCCAGGTCCCTCCAGGGACCGTAAGAGATGTCGCTGTCCCATCCCGAACAGTGACGTCTGTACCTCTCCCCAAAGAACAGAGGGAGAAGGAAAAACCCTTGAGGGCCCAGGTCCCCTCTGGGACCGCAGGAGATGTCGCTGTCCCATCTCGAACAGTGACGTCTGCGCCCACCACAGCGGGGCCCTCGGGGGCCCAGGCCCCCCTGGGACCACAGGAGATGTCGCTGACCCATCTCGAACAGTGACATCTGCGCCCACCACAGAGGGGTACTCAGGGGAACAGGTCCCCCCTGGGACCGCAGGAGATGTCGCTGCCCCATCTCAAGCAGTGACATCTGCACCTCTCCCCGGGGAGCGGAGGGAGGGGGTCACCCTGGAGCGGCCACCCTCTGTTGTCGCTGTCCCACCCCGGGAGGAGACACCCTGTGTCACTGCGCCCACTGGGGCGGGGCCCTCGGGGGCTAGGTCCCCCCTTGGACCACAGGAGATGTCGCTGCCCCGTCTCGAGCTGTGACATCTGCACATTTCCCCGGGGAGCGGAGAGAGGGTGAGGGGGTCGCCCTGGAGCGGCCTCCCTCTATTGTCACTGTCCCTCCCTGGGAAGAGACACCCTGTACCGCTGCGCCCACCGCGGCAGAGCCCTCAGGGGCCCAGGTCCCCCCTGGGACCGCAGGAGATGTTGCTGCCCCATCTTGGGCGGTAAGGTCTGCACTTCTCCCCAGGAAAAAGAGGGAGAAGAAAAGACTCACCCTGAAGAAGTCACCCTCTGTTGTCGCTGTCTCCCCCCAGGAGCACCCTACCCCCAATGTAAGCATCGTACAGGGTGCGGGGAAGCAGTGGGAGGCTCCCGCTGAGGAGGTAGCGGTACCCTTTTTTGGGGATTCATTCCCCAAGAAGAGGAAAAAAAAAACTAAGAACAAGAGGGTGATTGAGGAGGGCGAGGAGGGTGAACCGTATTATGTTCACCCTCAGAAGTCTCCGAAGCGGAATGCAACATCAATTCCGCACAGGGTGGCCCTTTCCGGCCCACAGGTTAGGATTAGCCAGTGTAAGCCGTACCCCATAAATATGCAGTCCCCCCCTCGAAGATCTGGAGGATATGCAGGAGGAGGTACCCTCTGTTAGTTTCTAGAGGGTTTTGGGTGCTTTTTCAGGTTTAAAAACCTTTTTTGGTTTTCACCAAGAGGCTGCAGTGCTTCAACCCAGCAAAGCTACACTGTGGCTGGCTGGAAACTGTAGTCTCAACCCCTCTCACCTCACCCACCCCTGTTGTTTCTTTTTCTTCTAATTTCACCTTAGTTTTAGCCTAATTTCCTTTTGTCATTTGCATTTTTGGGAGCTATGTGTCTTACTTTAAGACCTTCAATATTGTGGTGTGGTTTCTTGTAAGAGAGAGAGTTAAATAATAAAGGGAGAAAAGAGAAGATTACAGCAGGTTTTAAAAAGCTGTTTTTCTTCCCCTCCCTGTGCAGAGATAGTTAATTGGTTCTTAAAGGGACAGTTTCCTCTCTGCACCTCTCTCCCTAAGCACTATTTCCTCCCCTTACTTAGAGGCTTATTTTATCATGCCTGGGGGGAATAGGACTAGTGCAGCAACAGGGGCCACACCTGGACATCGGACTCCAAAAACTGTGGCCCCTAGGATCAATAACCACAGCCCTAGGCCTGGTACATCCAGTGCCCTGGCCACACCTCCCCCCGCTCCTGTTGTCAGTTTAACCCCTGCAGTCCCAGTTCCAACATGGGCGCAGGTGGCAGCTGCAGGCGTTGACCCCAGCAAAAACAACGCATGTGCAACGCATGTGCTCTCATTTAGGCGGCAGGTACAGCTGCTGCTGCCGGGGAGCCCAGAATCTGTGGAGGGGTCCTTTAGGGTGCCCTACGAGGGCATTCAATACACTGTGTTCTATGGCACGAAGGGGGTTAGGTGTTATTTGTGCAAGGAGCTGGGGCACACTCGTAGGAGTTGCCCCAAAGGGAATAGAAATCCCACTTCAGCTCTTGCACCTGCCCCTCCCTCTGCCAAGACACCCGGTGCCGCTGTGCCCACCACAGCGGGGCCCTCGAGGGCCCAGGTCCCTCCAGGGACCGTAAGAGATGTCGCTGTCCCATCCCGAACAGTGACGTCTGTACCTCTCCCCAAAGAACAGAGGGAGAAGGAAAAACCCTCGAGGGCCCAGGTCCCCTCTGGGACCGCAGGAGATGTCGCTGTCCCATCTCGAACAGTGACGTCTGCGCCCACCACAGCGGGGCCCTAGGGGGCCCAGGCCCCCCTGGGACCGCAGGAGATGTCGCTGACCCATCTCGAACAGTGACATCTGCGCCCACCACAGAGGGGTACTCGGGGGACCAGGTCCCCCCTGGGACCGCAGGAGATGTCGCTGCCCCATCTCAAGCAGTGACATCTGCACCTCTCCCCGGGGAGCGGAGGGAGGGGGTCACCCTGGAGCGGCCACCCTCTGTTGTCGCTGTCCCACCCCGGGAGGAGACACCCTGTGTCACTGCGCCCACTGGGGCGGGGCCCTCGGGGGCTAGGTCCCCCCTTGGACCGCAGGAGATGTCGCTGCCCCATCTCGAGCTGTGACATCTGCACATTTCCCCGGGGAGCGGAGAGAGGGTGAGGGGGTCGCCCTGGAGCGGCCTCCCTCTATTGTCACTGTCCCTCCCCGGGAAGAGACACCCTGTACCGCTGCGCCCACCGCGGCAGAGCCCTCAGGGGCCCAGGTCCCCCCTGGGACCGCAGGAGATGTTGCTGCCCCATCTTGGGCGGTAAGGTCTGCACTTCTCCCCAGGAAAAAGAGGGAGAAGAAAAGACTCACCCTGAAGAAGTCACCCTCTGTTGTCGCTGTCTCCCCCCAGGAGCACCCTACCCCCAATGTAAGCATCGTACAGGGTGCGGGGAAGCAGTGGGAGGCTCCCGCTGAGGAGGTAGCGGTACCCTTTTTTGGGGATTCAATCCCCATGAAGAGGAAAAAAAAAACTAAGAACAAGAGGATGATTGAGGAGGGCGAGGAGGGTGAACCGTATTATGTTCACCCTCAGAAGTCTCCGAAGCGGAATGCAACATCAATTCCGCACAGGGTGGCCCTTTCCGGCCCACAGGTTATGATTAGCCAGTGTAAGCCGTACCCCATAAATATGCAGTCCCCCCCTCGAAGATCTGGAGGATATGCAGGAGGAGGTACCCAGCGTTCCTGGGGTGGAAGATCAAAGTGCTCAACAACATGAGGCTTTGCTCCTAGAAATGGACGTTGGGGAGCCTTCCACACCCCTCCCAGTTGGAGAACATCCCCCGTGGACTTGTGTTTCGGTGAATCTTCCGCGCCGGACGCAGTTGTCTTCGGGCACTCGGAGGTCGGCCAGGATCCCCCTCCGGCTTTGCCGCCTTCGGGTGGCACACCTGAGGCTGAGCCCCGGTTTGTGTCACCGGAAGAAGGGGATGGGCTAGGGCTGACCCCCGTGGTTGGGGGTTTGGAGGATGGAGCGGGGGAGGTGGGTGTGGGTGTAGCGAGCACTTCATTTTGCATCTGGGAGATGCCAGATGTGAGCTCTCCTGGTGAGGAGTTTTGGTCGGCACTTTGTTGGAGGCGACTGCTGGGCTGGACCCTCCCTATGAGGTACTTGCTGAAAAGTGCCCTCCCGCGATTAATGCGAATGCCCGTGGCATCCCGTTTGTTCGCATGGTGGTAGAGGAGACCAGGAGGGCACTGTGTGCCTCGTTGGCCCCCGAGGACACTAGGGAGACGCTACCTCCGCCATACCGCCACCAGCTACCCCTGAGCATCCCACCCCGGGGTTGGATGTGGAGGATATAGTGGACACCCTCGTGGAAACACCGAGGAGGGGACCCACTTTAAGGCTGAGAAAGGCCCCGCAGGGAAGGGTGGGGATCCTCAGTTTTTCAGTCAAGAGGAGCTCGGGGAGTTGGGGCTCAGTGAGGAGTCCTCTGGCACCGCGGAGGCGGTGGACTCTTTGACCCCCATTATCCCTGCCCAGGAGCTAGATGGTTTCCTTGAGGATACCCACTGCAAACACGGAACCACGAAGGTGCAGTTGGCCCTTGGAAGGTGGAAGGATGCCTCGGTCATTCTCCACTCTCTCTTAGTATACATCAGGGCTAACCACAAGGCCAAAATCTCTGGGCCTATCCATCTTTGTGTCCTGAAATTTCATAAATTGATGCGAGACAATATAATGGCTTCTCGGGGTGTAGCTCCCTGAGCGCCTGTGGAAAGCAAAACTCCTGATTACCAATGGCTTTGAGCATCGGTACACTTAACGTGAATGGCTGTAAGGACGGGTTTCGCAGGTTCCAGGTACTCTGCTTTTTACCGAAGGGAAAGTATTCTGTGAGTTTCCTGCAGGAAACCCATACCACTCCAGAGGCTGAAGCCAGCTGGCATCTGGAGTGGCGAGGCAAGGTCTTCTTCAGCCACCTCACTTCGTCATCTAGTGGAGTGGTGACCCTGTTCTCTGAGTCCTTTCAGCCAGAGCTACTGCTTGCCAAAACTGTTGTTCCAGGTCGCCTGTTGCATCTCAGGGTCCGGCACGAGGACTACACGTTTAATTTCTTGAACGTGTATGCTCCTGCCACCGGACCCCTGAGAAGGCAGTTCTTCGTCAGAATGTCTGAATACCTGGAGATAGTCGACGCGGACGAACACGTGGTGCTCGGAGGTGATTTCAACTGCACCCTCGCAGCTCTGAAAGACCGGAATGGCCCGGAGCCACACCCGTGTTCTGCGTCGGCCTTGAGGAAGGTCATCACCCGCTACTCCTTGGTAGACGTCTGGCGAGAAAAACATCCCGAGGAATCACCTGAGTTCACCCATGTTAGGGTGTTTAGGGGTGAACGGGTGTCCTGGTCCTGGATCGACAGGCTGTATATATCCAGCCACAGCCTGTCACGAATCCAGTCCAGTACCATTAGGCTGGCGCCGTTTTCGGACCACAATTGTGCGTCCATGACGGTGGCGCTACTACCAGCAGCGCCCTCGGCCGCCTATTGGCACTTCAACAATACGTTGTTGGAAGTCAAGGGGTTTGCGACGTCGGTCCGAGACTTTTGGATGGCCTGGAGAGGTTGCAAATCAGACTTTGCCACGTTAGAGCAGTGGTGGGATGTGGGCAAGGTTCATCTGCGCCTCGTGTGTCAGGAGTACACCAAAGGTGCCAGCAGGTGGCGCGATGCTGAGATCGAGGCCCTTAGGGAAGAGATGCTCGATCTCGAGAAGCGGCTGTCTGTGGCAGGAAACCAATACCTGCAGTGTGCGTACGTGGAGAGGAAGTGCGCTCTCCGGGACTTGGAAGATCGGAGAGCTCGGGGGGCGTATGTGCGATCCCGCATCCACTTCCTTCGGGAGATGGATCGCGGGTCGCACCTCTTCTATGCGCTGGAGAAAAAGAGGGGAAACCGTAAACATATCACCTGCTTGCTAGCAGAAGACGGTACCCCTCTGACTAACCCGGAGAGCATCCGGGACAGAACCCGGAGATTCTACGTAGACCTTTTCTCTCCGGAGTCCATCCAGCCAGACGCATGCAGGGTCTTATGGGAGGGGCTTCCCACGGTCGGCGACGGTGGAAGGGAGCGGCTTGAGTTACCTTTGACTCTGGCCGAGCTCTCTGAAGCCCTCAGTTTCATGTCCCGTGGAAAAACGCCGGTCTAGACGGGCTGACTGTAGAGTTCTTCCATTTATTCTGGGAGATGCTGGGACCTGATTTCACCGAGGTCCTGGCCGAAGCCCTGGAGACTGGTGAGATGCCCCTTTCGTGTCGACGGGCAATACTGTCTTTGCTGCCGAAGAAGGGGGATCTCCGCCAGATCTCTAACTGGCGACCGGTCTCACTGCTAAGCACGGACTATAAGATCGTAGCCAAAGCGCTCTCGCTGAGGCTCAAGTCAGTGCTGGCAGAGGTGATTCACCCCAACCAGTCCTATACTGTCCCGGGCCGGAGTATTCATGACAACATTTTTCTGGTCCGGGACCTGCTACATCACGCGCAGAGGACTGGTCTGTCACTCGCCCTCCTGTCCCTAGATCAGGAGAAGGCATTTGACAGGGTAGATCACCGTTATCTCATGCAGACCCTGCGGGAGTTTGGCTTCAGCCCACAATTTGTTGGCTTTCTCCAGATGCTGTACGCCTCTGCAGAGTGTCTGGTGAAGATCAATTGGTCCCTGATGGCACCTTTTTGTGTTTGGTCGGGGAGTATGTCAAGGGTGCCCCCTGTCTGGGCAACTGTACGCGCTGGCCATTGAGCCCTTCCTCTGCCTACTGAGGAGGAGGCTCACCGGGTTGGTGCTGCGGGAGCCTGACATGTGGGTAGTCCTGTCGGCTTATGTCAATGACGTGCTCCTCGTGGCCCAGGACCTAGATGATCTAGAGCGGGTGCAAGCGTGCCAAGAGGTCTACACCGCGACCTCTTTGGCTCGGATCAACTGGTCTAAGTGCTCCGGCTTTTTGGTGGGTCCCTTACAGGTGGACTCTTTGCCCCCCATGTTTCATAATGTCTCGTGGGGGAGCGATACTCTCAAATATCTGGGAGTCTACCTGTCTGCTGCAGAGAACCCGGGCCTGGAAAACTTCAGTGATCTTGTGGAACGAGTCATTGCTCGTCTGGAGTCTTGGGTGTATCTGTCGAGAATGCTTCCCCTCAGGGGATGAACCCTGGTGATCAACCAGCTGGTGGCCAGTCAGCTATGGCACCGGCTGATAGCCATGGGTCCGACCCCTAAATTTATCAACAAGATCCAGAGGAGGTTGATGGATTGTCTCTGGATGGGGAAGCATTGGGTCTCTGCGGGAGTTGCGTGCCTTCCTTTGTAGGAGGGTGGACAGGGAGTGGTGTGTGTCCGCTCCCAGTTACACACTTTCCGCCTCCAACACCTGCAGAGATACCTATTCGCAGATCCGTCTCCGCAGTGGTGCCAGCTGGCAACCAGTTTCTTTCGCCAGCTGCGCAATATGAGGTATGACCGGCAACTGTTTATCCTCAGGCCCGAGGGTTTAGGTAAAGACCTCTCGGAGCTGCCGGCATACTACCGGGACTTACTTAAGGCCTGGAAACTGGTCTCTGCGACCAGGAAGGAACAGGCGGTGGGGGTTGATTTCCTCGCCGAGCCCTTGCTGTATAATCCGGCAGTGGGGGCTAGGATGTTGGATTCACCCTCTATTTGCCGCCGGCTAATCCTGGCGCAAGTGACCCGAGTCAGGAATCTCCTGGACTTTGAGCGGCGAGACTGGGTTAGGGCAGAGGTGCTCACGCCCCGTATGGGTCTGCGTACTGCCCGTGTCCCTCATCGTTTGATCCGGGAGATTAAAGATGCCATCCACCCCGACTCACGCACCTTCATTGAGGGGGTATTGCAGACCGGAGAGCCTTGTCAACCTATCAACTTCAGCTCTCCGGATCTTTGCGTGGAACCAAAGCCACGGCGACCCCCTCGGGCTCCTCTCTCCCCCAACCTCAGCAGGTTGGGGGATATGTCCCCGGCATGTTTCCGCGGCATGCCGAGGAAAGTCCTGTATTCTCTAGTGCTCCATATAGTGCACTACCTCGCACTTGTCACCCGCTCTGATACTATCTGGAGTCGGGTATTTCCTGCGAACAAGGGCGAGAGACCCCGGTGGAAGGAACTCTATTCAGGTTTGGTTCCCCGTCCCGCCGGGGATTTGAGTTGGAGGGTCCTCCACGGTGCACTGAGCACAGGAGAGTACTTGGCACACTTCACAGACTCTCCCGCCGCCTGTCCCTTTTGTGGCGAGCGGGAGTCCGTACTGCACCGACACACTTTTTTCGAGCAAATACCCAGTATGTACCTGGCAGATACCTGGAATGTGCCGCTCCTCACCTCTGACAAGCCCCGTTGCGTTTGCCTTCCTAGCCTGGGTTCATGCCTGGCTGACGGGCGGCTGATCTGTTAAATGATAATGATTAGGATTTAATAGGCTGCAATGCTTTGCGTGTCTACCAGATGGCATAAATTCATGAATTGTAATGCAGTATATATATATATATACTGTGCAGTATTGCAGCCAGCGGGAATAAAATGCTTCAATCCCTGCCTGGAAAATACCTCAATGCACTCGGGCAGAAAACAGTCACAAACCTCAATACACCCGGGTAAACCCGAATTCGTGGGACTAGCCGAGCTCGAATAAAGTGTGTCGCCAGTGTATATCACATTTATTTGAGTTGCGCCAGACTGCAGACCCTCTTTTCCTTCTTGAAGAGCCTTCTCCTGCAGTTCTGGCTACACTTCTCCCCTCATCTTTTTATTTTTGGGTGCCCAGTCTCCCGGAACGATAAGCCTAGGGATCTCCTGGTCAACCTGCTCCTGGCATTGGTTAAGGTAGCCATTTGTTACACCAGGAAGCAGGTTTTGGAGGGGGGGTCCCAACAAACATCGTGGCCATGTTCCGGGTGCTGGTGTATTCGGGCAGAGTACTCGTACGCCGAGTCTACTGGGACGGTTTGAGAGTTTGCCTCCCAGTGGGCGTTAGGCGGGGTGCTCTGCTCGGTATCCCCCATCAAGAGTTCTTTAGAGTTAACCCTTCTGCTTTAAGTGCACTTCAACAGTGCACTTGTTGGTCTTCTTTTGAATATTTGTTTGACTGGTTTTTCTTTGTTCTATTTGGCAACAAGTAGAATTGCTGTTCAACTGAATTGGCCGGCTTTGCCGGCCAATCAGTTTTAAACCAGATCAAAATAGACCCACTTCTCTCTCTACTCCTCCCCTCTCTGTCATTGGTGCACCTTCCTTTATAATCCCTGTCTGTCCACTTCTTCCTCGCTCTGCATAGTTCCTGTTTCCCTGTGTGTACCTGTCCTATGCTGTTTTCCCTCTCCGTTCCTGTGGTTTCCTGCTCCTGTGCTATCTTGGATTTCCCTGGCTTTGACCCCTGCTTGTCCTGGACTACTCTGCTCTCTGGTATCCCTGTTAACCCTGCTACGCATACTACCTCGCTTACCTCTAGCTTCCTAGGACCTGGCATACCCTCTGACAACTCTACCCTCTGGACTCCTGAACATTGGCAAACGGACACGACTATTTTTACGGACATCCCCAAGTGTTGCAAGTATACTCTAACAAATCTTCCAACATGCCCAGCAACGCTATACCACACTCCGGGCTCGCTCCTACTGCTGTGGCTGTGTGGTATCATACCGTTCCCACCTCAGTACTGGGGTCCAGCTTGGTCTGTGGGCATACAGGCGTGACATTATGCAGAGCCCAACAAATGCAGACCCCCCTGAGGTGGGTACAAGTATTACCCTAGAGGCCTTACACTTTGTTAGCGATCAGTTGTCCACTGTCTCCCAGCATTTGGCCACCTTGTCCCATCAGGAAGGTTCCACGGCTTCTGCACCAACAATGGCGACTATCTACACTAGCCCTGCTCCACGGATTCCCTCTCCGAATCGTTATGATGGTAACCCCCTCAACTGCCGCGGTTTCTTAAATCAATGTGAGGTGCAGTTTGAAATGTCTCCCTCCCTGTTCCCTACTGGTCGTGCTAAAATTGCTTACATATATGCTCTGCTGACCGGGGACGCTCTTGCCTGGGCATCTCCCCTATGGGAGCGTAAATGCGAAATAACGCATGATTACCCTTTATTCAGACGTGAATTTCAACTTGTGTTTGATACCCCCGCACGGCGCGAGACAGCCGCCTTCTCCCTCTTTCACATTTCTCAGGGCCGAAGATCTGCTGCCAAATACGCCATCATGTTCCGTACGCTGGCGGCCGAAGTTCAATGGAATGATGAGGCCCTCACCGCTGCGTACTGGCACGGACTCTCTGATACACTGAAGGACGATCTGGCTACTCATGCCTGGCCTACATCCCTGGAGGAACTAATCACCCTGAGCGAACGCATGGATCAGTGTACGCAGGAGCGACAACATGAGAGACACTGTTCCCGTTCTCTGTTCTTTCTCACAGGTTTCCCACTACTCCTCTTCCTGGCCTTGGAGGCACGGAACCTATGCAGGTTGGCAGTCAACAACTCCAGGCAACCGAGAGAGCGCGGCGACGCCAGAACAGGCTGTGTTTCTACTGTGCTTCCTCGGAACATCGTCTCCAGAATTGTCCCTTGAAGCCGGGAAATGGGCACACCCAGTAAAGGTAGAGGGTCTTCTACTGGGTACTGTCTCTCCTAACCCCTCTCCTCCTGAAGCTCTCCCAAAGAATTTTATGCTACCAGCCACGTTGGCGGGTCCCAACCTTCTCGTAAAGGTTGAAGCGTTCATCGATTCCGGATCGGGCGGTAATTTCCTGGACCAGCAGTTTGCAGTGGATAATCAGATTCCCATGGTCAGAAGGAAGAGCTCTGTTGGCCTTGAGGCCATCGACGGATGACCACTCCAGCCGGTCTTCATCATTTGGGAGTCAGTTCCTCTTACCTTGACCCTGGCTGATGGTCACAAGGAGGTAATTGTCTTTGATATTTTCCAATCCCCTTCCGTACAAATTATTTTAGGATTGCCTTGGCTTCAACTCCACAATCCGTGCATTGACTGGACTGGTACCTTACCCATCCAGTGGCCCTTGTCCGCAGAGGTTGTTCCTACATAGCCCCCCATGGTTGTGCTTCCTGGTCTGGACTCTGTACCTGCCGATCGGTCGTCCCTGCCTGCTGTGTACCACGAGTACTTGGACGTACGATTGCCCTGTCGACCTCATCCTGGGGACTGTCCTGCCGAAGTCTAAGTCTTATCCACTCTCCATCCCTGAGACCGAGGCCACGACTACTTATATTCAGGAAAATCTGGAAAAAGGATTCATCCGCAACTCTACCTCCCCTGCCGGGGCTGGCTTCTTCTTTGTGAAGAAGAAGGATGGATCACTGAGGCCATGCATTGACTTCCGCGGACTCAATAAGATCATGGTGAAAAAACGGTACCCCCTTCCGCTCATTTCTGAACTGTTCGACCGTCTCCAAGGGGCCTCCATTTTATCAAAACTTGACTTATGGGGTGCCTATAATCTCATTCGCATAAGAGAAGGAGACGAGTGGAAAGCAGCGTTTAACACACGTTCTGGACATTAGGAATATCTTGTTATGCCTTACGCCCCGGCTGTGTTTCAGGAATTTATGAACGACATCTTCCGTGATGTATTGCGAACTTTTGTCATTGTCTATCTAGACGACATTCTTATTTTTTCTAAAAATCTGGAGGAACACATTCAATATACCAAACTTGTGCTCTCCAGGCATCGTTCTAATCATCTGTATGCAAAGATGGAGAAGTGTCTGTTTCACCAGGCGTCCACAGCTTTCCTTGGCTACATCATCTCCTGTCAAGGTTTTCCATGGACCCAGAGAAGCTGATGCCGGTCCTCGACTGGCCACTCCCTAATTCGCTCAAGGCTGTGCAACGTTTTCGTGGCTTTGCCAATTACTACAGGAAGTTTATAAAAAAAATTCTTCTATTGCTCTTCCCATCACCGCCTTAACCAAAAAGGGCGCCGACGTCTCATCCTGGTCACCTGAGGCCATTTCAGCCTTTGAGATTCTCAAGATGGCGTTCGTTTCTGCCCCCATCCTTCGTCATCCAGATACCTCCCTCCCTTTACTTTGGAGGTTGCGCCTCAGACGTAGGAGCAGGCACAGTTCTTTCCCAGAGGACTTCCCCCCAGGAGAAACTCCATCCTTGTTTTTTTTTTTCACAGAAATTCTCTACAGCAGAAAGGAATTATGATGTCGGTAATCGGGAACTTTTGGCCATCAAGTTGGCTCTCCAGGAATGGAGACATCTTTTGGAGGGTTCCAAAGAACCAATCGCTTTTTTCACTGACCACAAAAAATTGTTATACTGTACATTGACGGGGCTCGTCAGCCTGGGCTCCCGCCAAGCACGCGGGTCACTCTTTTTCTCCCGCTTCAACTACGCCATCTCTTATATTCCTGGGACTAAAATTTTTAAAGCGGACGCCATTTCTCGTCAGTTCGCCTCTGAGACTGAAGCTAAAGAAATTCCGGAACCTATTCTTCCAGACAAATGCATAATTTCAGCTAACAACTTCGATGTGTTGGATGAGACCAACAAGGCACAAGCACATATTCCCAGCAGGTTCAGGGTACCAGAAGGACGTCTCTACGCAGCTCCACGTTTTCACCATAAAGTGTTACTTTGGGGACATTCCTCTAAAGCAGTTGGTCATCCAGGCTTCAAAAGGATGGCAGATCTCATTAAACTGACTTTTTGGTGGCCTAAAATGAATCAGGACATTCTTGAATTTACCTCCGCCTGCCCTGTATGTGCCCAGAGTAAAACTCTCCATCATAAACCTTCTGGACTTCTTTTACCACTTCCCATCCCTGAACAACCCTGGAAACACATTTCGATGGACTTTATTTTTGAACTGCCTATTTCCAAGGGGATGAACACTATTTTGGTCGTGGTGGACAGGTTTTCAAAGCAGGCACATTTTATTCCCCTCAAGGGACTTCCCAACTCTGCCACCTTGGCGGACGTATTCTCCAAAGAGATCTTCAGGTTGCATTGTGTTCCCATTTCTATCGTCTCGGATCGTGGATCTCAGTTCATCTCAAAATTCTGGCGGGCCTTCTCCCAAAGATTGGGTATCTTTCTCTTGTTTTCCTCCGGATACCATCCACAAACCAACGGTCAAACTGAAAGGATTAACCAAACTCTTCAACAGTATCTTAGGTGCTTCATTTCAGACTCACAAGATAACTGGGTGGATCTTCTACCATGGGCCGAATTTGCCATAAATTCTTTGAAGAACGAGTCTACTCAGGAGTCTCCCTTCTTTATCAATTGTGGTTTCCATCCCAGTAGTCTCCCTCTCTCACTGTCTCCTTCTGGTGTTCCTGCAGCCGACTCTCATATCACCAACTTACAAGAATCCTGGAAAAAAATCCTCAAGTCCCTACGGTCTGTGGTGGCCAAACAAAAAACCAAGGCTGATCGCCACCGTCAAAGGGGTCCTTCGTACAATCCTGGTGACCTGGTCTGGCTGTCTTCCAAAAATATTAGGCTCAAAACCCTTTCACCCAAGCTGTCCCCAAGATTCTTGGAACCATTCAAAATTTTGGAGAGGGTTAATATGGTAGACTATCGTCTCGATCTTCCCACCACTATGAAGGTTCCATCCGTGTTTCATGTTCCCTCCTTAAAAAAATTATCCCCAGTTCTCATTTCCGGATCTCTCGCGGAGACCCAATCCAGTGTCCACCCTGGGCCAACAGAAGTACGAGATACAGTCCCTCATCGACTCCCGTTTTTCTGAAAACAAACTACAGTTTTTGGTACACTGGAAGGGCTATGGGCCTGAGGAATGTTCTTGGGTACCTGCACATCACATCCACGCCCCAAGACTTCTTTCCCTTTTTCACCAGAATTTTCCCCTCAAGCCGTGGTTGGATCACTCAGAGATTGATCCTCAAGGGGGGATACTGTGACAACTCAGGAGATTCCTTCCCTTCCTGGTCCCTCTCCCCCGTCTCCTTTTGCCCTTCCGACTCCTTCCCAAGCCTCTCCTTTACCCTCCACCTCTCTCCCTTTGCCACAGCGTGTACCCTGCAGGTCTCGCATACCCACACGGTCCCTGAGTCCCTGCTATGATCCTCCCTGTTCCCTCTCTCCTGCAGTGCCCGCATCACCTTCCTCTGTGGTGGCATCCGTCCCGTTGCCTCCTCCCTGCGTGGTACCTGCAACGCGGCGTTCCGCGTGCCTGGTGACACGCCCGACTCGTGCGCTCCCGCAGCCTATGGGGGGCGCGCTCGCATGCCCCTCCGCTGACTCACCTGATCCCTCCACTCTACCTTTGCTCGCCATCGCACGGGCGCAGGCCGCGCGTGTTCCTCTCCTCTTGGCGTCCTCCCCCTCCTGCGGTCTTTCCTTGCTCCGTTCGGGCCGCTCCTGTGTGGCAGCCGGTGCACGCGCATCCCCAGCTTACAGGGGGCGCGCGCACAGACTCCTCTTATCAGGCTTCCCCTGTCTCCGCCTCCCAAGCCTTACAGGCCATTCCTCTGACTGCCCCTTCTGTCTCCTCCTCTTCTCTCCCTGACCTATCTCTACCTTCTCCCACTTCTCTCTCTACTCCTCCCCTCTCTGTCATTGGTGCACCTTCCTTTATAATCCCTGTCTGTCCACTTCTTCCTCGCTCTGCATAGTTCATGTTTCCCTGTGTGTACCTGTCCTATGCTGTGCTCCCTCTCCGTTTCTGTGGTTTCCTGCTCCTGTGCTATCTTGGATTTCCCTGGCTTTTACCCCTGCTTGTCCTGGACTATTCTGCTCTCTGGTATCCCTGTTAACCCTGCTACGCATACTTCCTCGCTTACCTCTGGCTTCCTAGGACCTGGCTTAGCCTCTGACAACTCTACCCTCTGGACTCCTGAACATTGGCAAATGGACACGACTATTCTTACGGACATCCCCAAGCGTTGCAAGTATACTTTAACAAATCTTCCAACAGGCCCAGCAACGCTATACCACACTCCGGGCTCGCCAAGGGACATATACGCAATCTGGCCACATCTCCCACCGGCTATCCCAATGTCACCCACTGAACAGGCGCCCTTAGGTTTGACAGAACAAGTGGCAACCTGGAGGACTGCCATTGATCTCCGGACCTAGTACTCAGCCATTCCCCGCTAAGCAAATGGTGTTCACACCTCTGGCATCTTCTGGCTGCTTTGAACTCTGATGTCCAGCAGACGTACCGGCGCTTATGGGTTTGCACGGGCTGTCCGAATGTAAAAACACATCAAAATAAATGTTAATAAACTCTGAGTCTTGGGGAACCCCATCAGCAAGGTGGGACGTTAGGTGAGGATCTTGAGGTTCGAAAACTAGGAGTCTGGGAGACTGTATGGCCCCAGTGCCACTCACCCGGGTACCCAAAAGTAGTGCGAATAAACCAAGGAGAATTATAGAGCCACAGGTAACTTTGTCCCCAGAGCTTCTTCAATCAAAATGACTTGCTTTTAACCCCAAAACCCCACCTAAAACTTAGACTCACAAAGTTTGGAGTCTCTAGGGTACAGGGAACAGAAAAGGATAACATTTTGTCTCTTTATTTCTGTCTGCATGGTTTCCCCACATACTTTCCCTTTGTCTCAGTTTGGACTCTCAGAGACCCCCAACCTTAAATTTGGTTGGGCACCCACAAAAAATATACTGTTTGTGTGTTACCTTCGTACTAGCTGGGGTACCCCCCTTAACCCAGGTTAACCCTCAGCTAAAGGAATACATAGTGATTGTAATGCTTGCGCTCACCACGAACTGCGCACCCACAGCAGCGGAGGCATGCCTGCAGGGTTGATAGTCAAGATCGCCGTGTCTGGGTTGGAGAGAGTGGGTTAGTCTTGATACTTGCCGAGTTCGTAGGTAGGTTCCAGGAGGATAGTCAGAGTCTGAGGTGCCGTGGTTAAGGATGGAGAAGGTCGGAAGGTCAGAGGCAAGCCAGGGTCGATAATCCAGAGATGGGTCCAAAGTCTAGCCGGGTCGGTACACAGGAAGGCAAGCCGCAACAAGGTAAATAGCACAGGCAGAACAAGGCAGAGACAGAGACGTGGGAATACAAGGCTACCAAAAACTATGCTCGGCCAAAGAGGAAGTGACAGAGCTGAGCATATAGAGAAACAGGAGTTCAATAAGAGAAGGGGGTGGAGTGGAGGAGTGGAGGAGTGGCCTCTGTGGAGGCAGGATAGGCTGAGAGAAACAGGAGACAGGTGAGGGAGATATTAGAGTTGTCGCGCAGCTGGGGAGCGGTGAACACGCGCCACGTGCCTTTATTATGCAGCCTGGTCACCCCCTCCCATCACAATCATTTAGCTACTGCAGGTCTTCAAAGTCTTTCTGAATACCATGATAACCACTGACAAAACTGGTGGCGTAACAGGCCAAGCGAGATGTTTTATGAAGGCTACTAGAATAGGCCCCTTTGTGTGCAGTGGGAAGCAAGTGGAAAAGCTACCTGCAGTTAGTAGAGTAATTCAATTCAGTATGTGCCTGGCACTCTGGCTGATGGAAGAGTGAATATTTTTGTCCCTGTTCTGTTATACCATAGCCATTTTTGTGCATATCATTCATGTAGCACCAGAATGAGTGCAGATACCTGTAGTAGCTCTCTCCCTTTGACTTTCTTTAAAAGCAGACCACTTCCACTTCCTGGTTGATAGTTTAATGTTCTTTGTGGAGCACACCTGAGATATCTGTGAGATACGCTAATAGCTAGATTAGCTACATGTGTGAACAGTGGGCAACTCGAAAGTAGGATGTGACTAATACTCCCTATCAGGTTTAGCTCACACTGTTAGTGCTGTGGCCTAGAAAAGCAGTGGGTGTGTGTGTGTTCCTTTTTAACAATCCCCATACGGATTCAAAATCCGTTGGCAGATTGCCAAAAATCTGTCCAGATTGCAGTCAATGGCGGATTCAAATGAATTTGCCCAGATCGTCAAGCAAGAAATGCGGATTTTGGTGTGTGGAACGGATTTCGGGGGAATTTTGGGAACCAAATTTTGACAGTTTTGACCAACTCTATTTGCCACTATTGCTACATTGAGCCTGCTGGTAAATTCCGACTAGGAGCCCTGTGGATGCTCAATATTTTGGCATGGTATTGTTTTGTTTCACTCAATTTTGATCACTTTGTTTCACTCAATGTTATGTATTCATGGTGATTGTACTATAGATGCACTCAGCTCTTACTATGCAATTTTTGTACTAAAATGTATATTTTTAATTTGTGAATATCTTTATTTGCCCAAAAGGAAACATGACATTACTTTTGTTTCTGAGGCAATACATGTATGTCCTAAATTTATTCTGGAGTAGGTCTGCAAGCCTAAAATTAAACACAATTGCAAAGTATCAAGAGTTAAACTCTTAGGCTGCACTTATACTTATGGTGACAGCGCCGTCACAAGTCCGTTGTGTGTCCCCATAGTGCGCGACTGCGACGGCGCTGCGTAGTTACATGGCGACCTGAAGACAAGTGATTTGTCTTGGAGAGTGACGGGAGCGTGACGTCAGTGTTACATCAGCGGCTCAGCCAATGAGGGCGAACCGCTCACAATCACGCCTCAGCCACGCCCTCTGTCGCCTCCCGAGGTCTCCTTAACCTAAAGTGCAACTATCACTATAATGGCGTGGTCGCGTCGCCGTAGCCATTACTACAAACTCTGCATGAGAAAATAAAAACGAAGTTCCAGATCTATTACTGAGAAATGTATATATTGTTTTATCTTTGTAGAGCAGTGTATAATGAAAGATGTAGATAAGCATATATCTTAATTGTTTCGAATGTATGATTTTTGGTACATTAACACGTGCACTTTAGTAAATAAAGCAGATCAATATTTTAAATGTCCTACACCTGTACTGTAAATGACTCATCTTTGCATTTCTTTTTTATTTTCTCTTTGTAGCATCATTTAAATATTCATGATGTAGCATTGTGTTGTTTCACATGTTTGCATTTCACTTGCACTTTGACTTGGAAGTAAATCTTGATCTTAACAAGAACATAACAAGTAAGAACTTTTTATAAAGTACAAAAAAAAATTGTTATTACTTATGTTTATTATTCTTCATATTTTCATAATTAATCATTAAGCGTGGCCATCTAACCAGGTCTGGGACTTTCGTTAGTGATGTTAGCTACTGCTGTTTAGCGGTCGGGACATTTAGCCACCGTCCGTTGTGACCCAAAGGTAATGTATACCGGCACCCCGAAACCTTACCCCTTACCCTAAACCCTCCCCTAAGCTTAACCACTTCCCCTAACCCGTTAACCCCTTCCCCTAAAACCCCTAATGCTAATGCTAATCTTTACCCTAAAAACTTTAACCCCTTACTCTAAAATCCTAACCGTTACCCTTTACCCTAAAAAGCTTACCTATAACCACTTACCCTAGCCCCCTAGCAGTAACCCTTAAACTAATGTTAACCCCTAATGCAAACGCTAATCACTTACCTTAGGGACGAAATGGCCGGCAGCTGACTTACAGTGGCGGCTGAACTACACAGTGCCGGCAGCTGACTTACAGAAATGGCCGGAAGATGACTTACAGTGGTGGCTGACTACTGTGGCGGCTGTGGAGTGACAGCGGCAAAAGGTCCCTTTCCGATATAATCATGCTTACAATTCATTGAATACTTTAATAGAAGATCTTTATTTATCAATTGGTTATCATTTCAGCTTGAAAAATCAGATTTGATGCCTCTTCTAAATCCAGTTTTGCACACAGTTTGTATCAATATTCACCATTAATTTAATTATCATATGTTTAAGCATTTAAAAACATATTATTGTAGCTAGCCTAGTTTGATTGATTTAGGGGCATATTGATTAAACTGAAAAATAATGGGTTTCTGTGCATTTTTACTCAGAAAAAATCTCCCCATACTGTATTTATTAAAGATTTCATGTGTGGGCAAATCATGCTATTCAACCTATTTCAAAATCATTTGGAAAGCTTGATTGCCATTTGCTAGAACTGGAGCCTAATGTCTACATATCAAAAACACTGAACAAACTGGCACAGTGAATCATTGCATCACTGGACAGATAACTGAACAAAGCTAAAACTGCAACAGCGAGTTCCTTTGCCAATGTCTTGTAAAGGAAAAGCCCACTTACTTGGATGCAATAGCATTATGCACACTGGTGACAGCAGAATAGATAGTTGCTTCCTGAAAGGCCTTTGTTGACCTGGTTAATACATTTGCAGCAATCAAGTGTGCCATGCAGAACTAGTAGCAGTGCTGACATGATTATATTACAATAGAACTAAAGAAGGTACAATTGTTTTAAGATGTTAACTTTTCTTGACTCTTTCATAGGACATCCTCAACATTACTTGACCTTTCTGTGTGGGAGAAAGTCCCTCTAAATCTATCTGCTTCCTAAAATAGACTAAGGGCTCTATGCACAAAGTTTTTTATCGCCACAAAATGCCTTTGGTATTCAGTAAGCGCCGATAATTTGGCCAAATCGGCATTTTTTGTCCCCGATAAAAAATAATCGGCAGGCGGCTGGCGATAAGCCAGTTTTCGGCACCTTTCTGCACTTTTTTAAATCGGCTGTATTCTAGTAGCCCCAATCCTGTTTTCGGTGCTTATCGGAGCTGATCGGCAATCTCAAAAAGCCATTTTTTCGGCAAATCGTACCGCCAACTCAAAGTTGGCAGTTCGGTGGGGAGAAGCATCGGCAAGGGCGACACTTAGAAAAAATCAGGCCTTTTTCCTGTCTGTGATTGATGCCGGGGGTCTCCGGAGCTGATACCAGCACCGGAGCCCCCCCGGCATGCATCCGAGGCAGGAAAAATGCATGTAAAGCCCACTTCATTACCTTAGCGGCTAACCGCTAAGGCAATGAAGGGGTTAACCCACCGTGCCAGCTTTATTGTGGGTAGCGGGGGTGGATGAAGGGGGTATTTGGCCCTTGTTGTTTGTTAAGGGCTTGCGGGGGGGTTGCAAGTGCACTTAATCCCTTCACGACGTAGCAGTTAATACCGCTACAGTCATGAAGAGGTTAAGGCCTCCCGCTACCCACCCGCAAGCCCTAAACAACCACCGTTGGGGCTAATACCCCCTTCACACACCCACTACCCACAATAAAAAAAAATCACACACAACAGCCCCACACTAAATAAATAAAAAAATACTGTATATCTAAATAAATAAATAAATAAATAAATATATATATATATATATATATATATATATATATATATATATATATTTATATATATATATATATAAATATATAGAGGTATCAGTACCGTGTTAGCCGAGCTTCAATAATCAAAAAATAAATAGATGATACCGTTCTGTGGCTAACGAAATGCTTTTATTTGTGCGAGCTTTCGAGATACACTGATCTCTTCTTCCGGCGATGTTACAATGAATATATATATATATATATATACAGTGGTCGACAAATCACCAAAAAATCTACTCGCCGAACAAAAAAATCTACTCGCCACCTAGTACCACACGTGTGCTGCTTGGGCCAATAGGAGCTCGCCACGATGTTAAATCCACTCACCCGAGGCGTGCAAATTTATAGGTTTGTCGAACACTGTATATATATATATATATATATATATATATATATATATATATATATATATATATATATACAGTGTTCGACAAACCTATACATTTGCTCGCCCCGGGCGAGTGGATTTAACCCCCGGGCGAGTAAATATTGGCCCAAGCAGCACACGTTTGGTACTAGGTGGCGAGTAGAATTTTTTGTGTGGCGAGTAGATTTTTTGGTGATTTGTCAACCACTGTATATATATATATATATATATATATATATATATATATATATATATATATATATATATATATATTACCCCAACAACCCCTATACCTCCATAACATACACATATATGCACATCAATGATTCTATAGGCCGGCGGGGGTCCTCAGGTGTTACCCTCAGGCCTGCAGTACCAATTATGTGCCCCCCCAAATTAATGTAAAAACACATACATACTTATAAATAAATAACCCCCCCCTAACACATACAGTATAGTAATGGGCACAATTACTATTTTCCACAAATGGATAATAGGGAATGTGCCCATTTTAAATACATAAACACCAATCAATACATTAAATACATATAGCACTCACCCATGTCCGGCTGCCACGATGAAGGCCATCCTCATCTTCATCCTGTTCATGCCCCCTCCGCTGCTGCAAAACAAACACAAGAATGAAAACATCCAATGTAATGTCCCCTAACCCCTTAATCACCAGAGCGGTTATTAACCGCTACAGTCATTAAGGGATTAACCCACCCTCACCCACCACTCGGGAGGCCTACATACCCTCCCACACTAACCCCCCACCCCATGAGGCCTAACCACCCTCACCGACTACCCACAAGGGAGGCCTACCCACATATCCTTGGGGCCAATACCCCTCCCACCACCCCCAGTACCAAAAATAAAATCAATACACTGCCCCACAATAAGCATCATTCTATTTATTAAATACATTTACCCACCCCCGGCGCCCCCCCATAAATACAGGATTTATTCTTTTACATACAGGGTTCATACCCCAGCCCCACGTGAGTCCCCGGCGGGCTGGCGGGTCACCTGACAGACCTACAGGGTACCAGCAACATGTTTCACACAGGTTCTGGAGGCCTGTTGGTGGGTCCTGCCATGCTCCATGGCCCCCAGGTAGTCTCCTTGGGTCACCATGGGCCACAATTGTGTCCCCACGGTAGGCCCGCGGATGTCTGGGAGCCCTGGGTCAGACCCACAGGTGTCTGCGGGTCCTCGGTTGGTTCTCACGGGGGTCTGGGGAACTCACGAGTGTTCACTATGGGTCCGTGGTGCCCCCACGGATGTGGGACCACCGGTTCATCCCCGCACCTACGGGTCCGCGGTGCCCCCACGGATGTGGGACCACCGGTTCTTCCCTGCAGACTACGGGTCCGTGGTGCCCCCACAGATGTGGGACCACCGCTTCATCCCCGCAGGTGTGACCCATGGATCCACCAGCCTGATACCCGTGAGATACCCGAGGATACCGCAGGTGGTCTCCAGAGGTCTCACGCAGAACCAAGGAACCAACCCTAAATGTAAAAAAATAAACCTGGCCTATACATTCAATACATACATTCCCCCCCCCCCCCCAAACCTACAGTACAATAATGTGCAATATAACTATTATCCAGATAGGGATAATAGATTATTTGCCCATTATTAAACACATTAACTAGCATATTTAAATAAATAAATTACTACTGACCTCATCAATAAGAAGCCCCCGTCGCCAGCAACATCCTTGTCTTTCGTTGCCCACAAAATACATAGCCAATACATAGCCAATACATTGCAATTACATTCAGATATCAATTAACCCCTTAAACACCTTATCGTATAATAACCGCAAAGGTAATTAAGGGGTTAAGCCACACTGGACCGATACCCACCCTTCACCCATTCATTTGTACAGTGGCTTCATCATGCAAATATATATATATATATATACAGAGAGAGATATATATATACACACACATGATGAACCAATATATAAATAAATGTAGAAGGGTTATCAAAAACATGCTTTACTACAAATACCACTACTCCATACAGACACAATACAATAAAATCAATTTCCTTTAATAATCCAATCTGATCTTCCAATCAAAATCCTCAAATGCCAATCAAAAGCCACAAATGCCACTGAAAACATTGCATTTACATTGTATACATGATGCATACAATCTATGCACCATATACATTCTGCAAATGAATGTTAACAATAACATATTCCAAACAAAATACCAATACATCCAAACAAGTATACTATTTAAACCAATCCAGTAACCACAAATCAATTAGCATTCATTAATTAAATCCCTAAACAATTTATATTCCATCCCTAACAATTAAACAATTAAATAATTCAATTGTTGAACAGAACAAGTTATCCTCTGAAAAAATATAAGTACCAACAAGAATACAATATACAAATGCAAGCCTCACCCTGACCTAAAGTACACCATACAATAGCAAAAATTACATATATCTAATTTTAAAATACATGACACACACATTTATGCATACTGTAGCAGCATAGCCAAAATAATTTAAAACACAGCAAATCAAGCTTTTAAAACAACATAATTTCTTACCCTGTATGTATATATCGATCTAGACATACATACACACATACATACACTGGCGACACACTTTATTCGAGCTCGGCTAGTCCCACGAATTCGGGTATACCCGGGTATATTGAGGTTTGTGACTGTTTTCTGCCCGAGTGCATTGAGGTATTTTCCAAGCAGGGATTGAAGCATTTTATTCCCGCTGGCTGCAATACTGCACAGTATATATATATATACTGCATTACAATTCATGAATTTATGCCATCTGGTAGACACGCGAAGCATTGCAGCCTATTAAATCCTAATCATTATCATTTAACAGATCAGCCGCCCGTCAGCCAGGCATGAACCCAGGCTGGGAAGGCAAACGCAACGGGGCTTGTCAGAGGTGAGGAGCGGCACATTCCAGGTATCTGCCAGGTACATACTGGGTATTTGCTCGAATAAAGTGTGTCGGTGCAGTACAGTGGCAAAAATAGAACAAGTTAAATAAAATACATTTCTTTAGCTCACTTACCATTACTTGACCCACTCACCGACTCCCGTTGAACAGCTTACTCTCGAACCAATCCATCACGCACAGGAACCCATAAAATAAAAAACCAGAAAATAATAAACATTAAAATAAAAATCCAAAACAATCCACGGGTCTTCTATTTGTAATCCATCTTCATCTCTATTCTTCTTTCTTCTATCTGCGGCTCTCTTCCGGGGTCTTCATGTCTTCTACGGCAACGCCCTGGCCTTCTTCTTCTGTAGGAGGTCCTTCTTCCTCGGTGTCTGCCTTCAAAATGAGATGACATAGGCTTTTAAAGGCCTATGACGTCACATTTTTGTCATGGTTCCCACGGGCCTGATTGGCCTGTGAAAATCATGTGTTTTGGCCAAGAAAAAAAAAATGATGACGTCACTTAAAGGCAATGAAAGCACAGCCAATCAGAATGGCTTTGCTTCAATTCCCTTTAAGATGACGTCATTAAAAGAAACATGGCCGGCCTCACATGGTACGGTAGCCAATCAGAACTTGGGAAGTCTATCCCTACTCTGATTGGCTCTAGAACCATGCGACAGGCTTTCAATGACGTCACATCCGCTCTCCCCCCAAGCCTCTGTCACATGGTATACTAGAGCCAACACAGAGTGTGTATGTTGTTTATTGCAATGTTTATTGGGGGCAAATTTCCCCAATAAACATGCTATTCTGCCTTAACCCCTTGATTGCCTTAGCGGTTATCCGCTATGGTAATGAAGCAGCATTTATGTATTTTAATAATATTGTGCGGAAGCAGGGGGGCTCCTGAGCTGAACCGCATTGATTTGTGGCTCGGAGACCCACTGCTTCCCGAGTTACAGGCCCCGGTTTGGGGCATCGGTTACAGTGTCGCCGCCATATTTATAGCGGGCACGGCGTGAATTGGGTGCTATAAAGATGGCGGCGACACTGCCACCCGATGACACATACCGGGGCCTGTAACTCGGGAAGCAGGGGGTCCCTTGTCCACAAAGCAATGCGGTTCAGCTCAGGGGACCCCCTGCTCACAGTACACTATTATTAAAAATACATTCATGCTGCTTCGTTACCATAGCACATAGCCGCAAAGGTAAGGAATGATTGTTTATTTATATATGTGTTTTACTCATAGTGTAGATGTGCAGAGGGTCTCCGGAGCTGAACCGCTTTGGTTTTAGGTCCGGGGACCCCCTGCTTCCGAGGATACAGGCCCCTTTATTGTGTGCCGGTATCCCTCTGCTTTGTTTACATTCTGCCGGTCACGTGAGCGGGAAATTTAAATGCAGATGGATACCGGCACCTCATAAAGGGGCCTGTATTCCGGGAAGCAGGGGGTCCCCGGACCTGAAACCAATGCGGTTCAGCTCCGGAGACCCCCTGCACATGTACACTATGTGTAAAAGTTGTTTTGAAATGTTTTTATTTTGTCGATGTTTGCGCAGAGAGAGTCTCTCTCTGCTGCAAACACATATCGGCAGAAACGGCCTATCGCCAGGTTATTGGGAGCCAGGATTTTTTATCACTGGCTCATCGGCGTTTTGCTTTTGCAGAGATTCGGCAGGGATCGGCATGGATTCGACCCTTACTGAATACTGCGAGGGCAAATTGCCAAAATCATGCCTATCGCCAACACTTGCCGAAGAGATTTTTTTGGCGCTTAGTGCATGAGGCCCTAAGGGTCTTATTCTAGTAGCTTTAATAAGTGATTTAAGCTGCGCTTATAGTGCTGGCGACGCGATGTCATGGCAAAACAAATGAATTGCCGCTGTCGCGTGCGCTTATAGTAGAAGTGATTTGACGGTGTGACAGTGCGAAGGCTTGGTCGCGATTGCTGAAAGTCAAGTCAATTTGATTTTTCCAGCGACCGCAGCGTGACATCCCCGTTGTCGTCAAATCGCTGTCGCCGGCGACGGCACTATTAGTGCAGCCTTACAGTAATGCCTATAAAGTGCACTTTACAAGCAATTTTGAATGTGTAGCTATTCGCATGGCAAAATCACATGTAAACGTTTTTTTTTCATGTATTATCACTCTTGATCTGACAATCCAAGCAGTACTTCTGCGGCAGCTTTTATTCTAACAAATCGACGTTTTTTCCCTGGCTTTTTCCTGGAATGCGACGCTCTTCACCTGGCGCATGCCGCGTTCATTTTGCGTTCCCAGCCACGGGTCATGCGCGGCTGATGCGCGGTTGATGCGTTTATTGAGAATGGTTCAGATTTAATAGGTTGCAATTCTTCGCGTGTCCGCCAGATGGCAGATATTCATGAATTGTAATGCGCATGCGCTTCAGTAATGTGTCGACTTGCAGGTGTTTCGTTTAAAAAAGATACCACAGTGGGCTATTGTAACTTGGCCTTGAGACTGAAGGAAGAGGTTGCAAAAATGTATCAATTTAGGCTTTTCATATTAAAGAAAGACAAAGACCAGTTTCGGTTACAGTATTCTCCAGAGACCTGCCCGCCATGAGTGTTCAAGTGCAGCCCGCTTTCCAAAAACCCGACAGAAGTTATGTGTATTTGATATGGGCCGCGATTAATGCAACAGAGGATAAGATGGCAACAGTTGTTCAAATTTATCAGTATTTTGTCGAAAACTATGACATTTACAAATTTACGCCAACTCCTCATACGTGGAAGCGTGCAATAAGGAAAAGGTTATGTAGCGATCCCTGTTTTTATCGTATTGAGCCACAATTTGTTGGAGGGTATTGGTGTGTATCACCGACTTTTTCCTGTATCTATGATCATGATGACGGCAAAAGGCGAAGGGTCGTGTTAAAACCAACTAAGAAACGACAGTCGCTGCCAAGCAATGCACCAGCACCGTCTTCCAATGACGGTCCCGCCATCAGTGACAACCCTGAGCAACGATCCGAAGCACACCGTGTCAACAGTGCATATCCTTGAGCGCGGTATCAACTGGGTGAAGACGCCAGCGGAGTAAGTGCAGTAGACCGTGTCTCATTTTTTTCCCCACTGTTTTTACTGTGTACTGTATCTCTTAAACTAATTGTCCTTTTTTCCAATGACAGATCGCCAGACTTCAATCCGATCGAAATGGTCTGGCATCAGCTGAAGGACCATATCCGGAAAGTGGCGAAACCCTTCAAAAAGGACGAGTTGTTGAAAGGCATAATGAGTTTTTGGAACGATGTACTCACCGTGGAACGCTGCAATAAATATATAGACCATATTGCGACTGTGTTGCCCATTGTGATCGCGCAAAATGGGCAAGCATCAGGAAAGTAGTACTGTGCACTAGTATTGTAAGTACAGTATGATACAGGTAAGTATGGCACAGATTTTTTCTTTCCCAATAGTCAGAGTATACAGTACAGTAGTTCGAGTATACAGTAGACTAGTTTGACAGTAGTACAGTAACTGCCTACTAACTGGTCGTTTTTTTTCTTTTCAGAGAAAGCAGCACCAGCCATCTAAAGTAGTACTACATATCACACAATGCCATAATACAGTACACACATACAGTAACTGCACTAATTTTTTGTTTTCTTGTCGTTTCAGGAAAAAAGGGTGGCCTAGTGGGAGGTGGGGTGTTGTGTCCAGTCTAATCTGTTTGTACAGTCAAATGTACAGTATATAAACAGCAGTATTGATGTACACAAAACCTCTCCTCTCTCAATGAACTACTGTACTGTACACGGAATGAGGAACAAGATAAAGACGGGAAAAATAATATTACTATGTACAGTATACTGTGTATATATATATATATATATATATATATATATATATATATATATATATATATATGATACGAACCAATCCAAAGACCAGTATACATATATTATACATTACAGTGTATATATATATATATATATATTATTACATAATATTTTTATAAATGTGCATAATTCATGTTTCTTCATGTTTTACAAATGTTTTCTAAATGTTTATCCAATTTCAATCTGCCAGAAGAACTTAATAAAGACTGCATTATGTATTATTCATGATTATTTTTATATTTGTATTTTTTTGTTCCTGATAAAATGAAATAAATATTTATTCACATTCCTGGTAATCATAATCATTGACAACCACCCACTGCCCCCACCCCCACAGTATAAGAATGAATGTCAAAACAACAGGAATCAGTTAATGGTTTTTTTTACTCTCAATTCTCACAATGCTGTGCAAATCAGATTTACATTTCAAATTTGAGAAGGGATTTTCCAAAGCGTTACCATAAACAAAGCCTCAAAGGGTTTCGGGGGGGGGGGGAGGTGTTGGGTGAGTCATGTGCAGTAATCAGCTAGCTCCCATCTCAAAGAGGCTTAGAGTACACGCAGGTGCAGTGAGGCGATTGACGCTCGGCTAGGGACGGATTAAAAACACAATGACTAACTTCAGAAAATGAATGACTCTGTGGAGGTGTCTGTCGTATGACTCTGTGGAGAAGGGGGGGTTGGGTGACTCATGCGCAGTAAGCAGCTAGCTCCCATCTCAAAGAGGGTTAGATTACAAGCAGGCGCAGTGAGGCGATTGACACTCAGCTAGCGACGGGTTAAAAACACAATGACTAACTTCAGAAAATGAATGACTCTGTGGACGTGTCTGTCGAAAAGAGTTTGTGTGTGCGTGGGGGAGGGATGAAGGACTAGTTGTGCTGCAGTTCAAAGAAATTACATACTGTAGAGTAGAGTACAGTAATTTCAAAAGGCAGTTCATCATAAAAATTTGATAAATAAACCCCCTAATACAACCCCCAAATAGTCACTTTATCTCCCTGTGCCTCAGGCACCAAAAACATACAGTAGATTGTGAGCTCCACGGGACAGGGAGGGACCTGTGCCTGCAAAATGTCTCTGGAAAGCGCTACGTATACTGTAACTAACAGAACTATATACAAACATGCTATTATTATTATTATAATATCAAGGTGATGCTCTGTGCAAATCAAATTCGAGAAGGGATTTTCCAAAATGTTGCCGTAAAAAAAAAGCCTCAAAGCTCCCGTCTCAAAGAGAATTACATGCAGGCACAGTGAGGCTTTGTACTGTACTGTAGCTCGGCTATGGACGGATTAAGAACACAATGGCAAGATTCAGAAAATTAACGACTCTGTGGAGAGGGGGGGGTTGGGTGACTCATGCGCAGTAAGCAGCTAAGCAGCTAAATAGCTCCCATCTGAAAAAGGATCACACACAGGCGCAGTGAGGCTTTGAAGCTCGGCTATGGACGGATTAACAACACAATGGCAAGATTCAGAAAATTAACGACTCTGTGGAGATGGGGGGGGTTGGGTGACTCATGCGCAGTAAGCAGCTAGCTCCCATCTCAAAGAGGGTTAGAGTACACGCAGGCGCAGTGAGGCGATTGACGCTCGGCTAGGGATGGATTAAAAACACAATGACTAACTTCAGAAAATGAATGACTCTGTGCAGGTGTCTGTCAAATGACTCTGTGGAGAGGAGGGGGTTGGGTGACTCATGTGCAGTAAGCAGCTAAGCAGCTAAATAGCTCCCATCTGAACAAGGATTACATGCAGGCACAGTGAGGCTTTGAAGCTCGGCTATGGACAGATTCAAAACACAATGGCAAGGTTCAAAAAATTAAAGACAGCCGCATGAAGTTCAAAGCTAAGACATACTTTAATTTCAAAAGGCAGTTCATCATAATAATACACCCCCAATTACAGTACGTAAAAAGCAAACAAATCAACCATGTGCAGTCAAATGCACAAGGTCGCAGACAAATGCTACAGTAAGATGGTTTTTGCAGGCTTTTGGAGAAAAAAAAAATTACAATAAAAAAAATTTCTTCAGTTTTTTTTTTGGTCACTCACTCAGGCAAGCAAGCAGTGGTGGGCGAAGTTACAGGCGCATGCGCAGTAAATTCCTGCTGTCAACCAGGAATGTGATTGAAACCAGACACACGTTCAAAGGAATGGTGTGGAAGAGATGTACTGCATTGCACAGAAGATAAGAAGTTGAAATACCCTGCAGTGCAGTTAATTATCCTGAGCGAGGGGAGAGCGTTGTATATGCAGAAATGTGACACGGTTACAGTACTGTACACGCCTATGCGTTGAAACAATTTTCAAACGAGACATACTGTACAGCAGCACAGCATGTATACTTTAAATATGCAAATTTACAATTACTGCGCACGCACACACAGACTGTGTACTGATGTAGGTTGAACCGCGAAGGTATTAGGCTTCCAAGACAACAGCTCGCAAATGCCCCCCTGAGTTTTTACACGGCATTGCAGTATTGCAGACAGCGAGAATAAAATGCTAATATCACGAGCACGAAAATAACGCAGTTCACTCCGGGCGAAAATCACACAAAACCGCACATAACCGGGATAATCTGAAAATCGCGGATCTAGCTGATTTAGACTAAAGGCGGTCGCCACTGTAGGTAAAAAAGACTGAAAATCACATTTTTGCCAATAACTACTATTTAAGTAGCTCCGTAAGGCAAATCATGCTTTTTTTTAACACCACCTAAAGGGGGGCAAGATAGGCTTTGCGATTTGCATCAGATGGAGTATCATTTATTTGTATTACATAGAATTGAAGCAGGGGTCATCGGGGCTGAGCCACATTAATTTCAGGGCCGGGGACCCCTGCATTAATCCTATGTAATACAAATAAAATAACAGCAGAGCTTCATTACCTTAGTGGCTAACCACTAAGCTAATGAAAGGGTTAAACAGCATTACCCGGTTTGTTGCGGGGTGGTCAAGGTCGTAGTTGCCCCAGGGTGGGCGGTTAGGCCTCCCGGGAGTGTTGCAGAAGGGACTAATTCCTTAATTACCTTAAAGGTTAGCCACTAAGGCAACGAAGCTCTGCTTTTATTTTATTTTTATTACATAGGGTTGAAGCAGGGGGTCTCCGGAACTGAACACCATGACTTTCAGGTCTGGCAACCCCATACTTCCCAAGGTACAAGCCGCAGTATGGGGTGCCAGTATCTCCTGCAAGTTTAAATGTCCCAGTCCTGTGACGTGGACGATTTAAACTTGCAGGTGATACCGACACCCGATACAGAGGCCTGTACCTTGGGAAGCAGGGGGTCCCCGGACCTGAAATGAATGTGGGTCAGCTACGCAGACCCACTGCTTCATTCCTCTGTACTAAAAATGTAAATAAAAACACCGCAATCGCCTGTAAGCTGTGTAGGGAAATGCAGATTCTCTCTGCTCTCTCTGTGCAGCTCTTCTAGACTGGAGAGGGAAATTGTACCTTAGGTCATTTGGCGTGTACTGGTTCGATATACAATTTTTTTTAAACAAATGGTATATAAAATACGATTTGCAATACTTAATATGGTTTTTTCACAAATGTCATGTTCGATATTGCAATTAAAATATTGAAGCTACTAGAATAGGCACCTAAAATGGAAGAGAGAAATAGATTAAATGTTCATTCCAATTGGATGATGTCACTGTCCTCACCTGGGAAGGACACGCAATAAACAGTGAGGATGAGACAAGCTGTGAATTCTGGGAGAGGAAGCGGCAACAATAGAAGCTTTAAAAAAAGGATTTCTGCTTGTACTGTGATTTGCTCAATTTTTCTTTTGGTTGAGATTATACTGTACCTTGAATAACAACACCATTAAGTCTGGCAAAGTATCTCCTATGATTACCATTAATACACCAGCCTGATGCTGTCGCTCCTAATATGCCTGTGTCTACATTAGACATATTCTTGCTGCAGAAGGATGTTCAAAATACATAATTTTAAAGTCTTCTCCAGAGTTTCAAATGGGTTTCTATGCATGTAAAGATAGTCCATTACCAAGGTCCATTTACCCAAATCTAAACAGACTCTCTTTTGTCACAACAGTTTCTAATGGATTCAACTGGAAAGTAATGTCCCTGGCTTTTGCAAATTGATGTCGTACTTAATGTTCACATGAGCCTCATAAAATGTCGTCTGCAAAATGTTTATCAAATAGTTTCAGATACACTTATATATGATTTGGATTTTTCTGGGTGACATTTCTTTTTGAGGCATGACTTGGGAGTTGCGACTATCCAATTAGACTGTGAATGGCAAAGTTTATGAAGTAACTCAAATTTCAGTTTAGAGTACACAGCTCAATTGCATTTGCTGATTGATTCTAATTTGGTTACATACATACAAAAATAAAACAAACAAGGAATTAAACAGAACATACTGAGTAACAAAAGCAAAGGGCAATCAGAGGCTACACATCTTTCATAATGCGAGATGGTGATGTTGAGCATTTCATTGGTTAAACAAAAGCAATTTTCCATGAGACTAACAATATATTTATGCAACCCTTTGGTTAAAGTAAATGTTTATGTTTTTGTATACTGTAGAACAATATTACCAACCCTTTTTTCAGGGTGAGAAAGATTCAGCAAACACAGATTTAAATATTAAGAATGGCCCAGCAAGGTTGGAATAAAATACTAGTTAAATGAATCCACATTAATTGACAAAACGCTACAACTCACACAATACATTTAGACTCAATGTTTATAATTATCATGTGTGCACAAAGTAAAACAAATGAAGATCTGATTACAAAAGAGATTGATTTAAACAGCTTTGGTCATTCTATTCCCGCTATGATAAACACAGGGCTGCCTATAGAGAGTAACCTCTGGACATACATTAATAGACACAAATACAGAATCCAAGGATGAAGAAAACGGAGCAATGCAGCAGCAAAAAGTGAAGGGGCTACAGAAAATGAACTAAAAACACCTTTATTGGAGCGGTAGCAACATGTCCCAGAAAAAAACTCTTACGCGTTTCACGCTATCAATAGCGCTTCGTCAGGTTTAAGCTCGCCCCTCCCCACTTTCCAAGTTGGCAGGTCAGTTTCATTTTGCTCGGTTATGACAGATCCAATGTTTGATCATTCTTCCCCTAATTATAGAGGTAAATAAGAATTTTAACTCAGGGAGTGTTAGGACCTGCTAACGGTCATGCCTTCAAGTGGCAGCAGACTTAAGATGCTTTGGACAAAGGATTAAACTAAATGACCCTTTTTCAAGAGGATATGTAGGTATTGCACTGTGTATTTTTGTCCCATTGGAAGTAGCTTTGGGCATCTTTGTTTGTTTTTTGTTGTGTACCCTTACATCAAGCTCTGCTATCCCGCTGCTGATCTCTTGGATACAGGAGATGCTGCAAATCAACGGGAGATGACCCTGTGCTGCTCCACAGAAATTCACTCCTGTTGCTGCTTTGGCACTGAGGAGCAACTGCGGCCATGATCTTCTAGCCTGCACAGTACCCATTATTACATCTTTTCCCATCCTAACAGAAGGCACAGGTGCCTCCAACCTTATTGCTTCTTCCTCCCTCAGCGCCAACAAAACCCACCGCCAAGCAGCCCCATATTGCCTAGACTGTTAATGCAATCAACTCATTAAAGACTCAATATTCATAGGGCTAGCATTTTTGGGCCCAGCCTGTTCAGCATTCTCCTGAAAATACCCTCTAAAAGCACTGCTTCACCTACTCATGGTATGACTAATACATTTAAATTACAATTTAAAGTAATTTAATTTTGGGGTTGAAAACTTGTCTTTAACACTCATTTGCTCAAAGTTAACCATACAATGGTTGCCACTTAACACTACAGCAAGCTCAATTGTCAACTAATCCCAGCCAAACTGTCAAACGCAACCATTAACCATTACCTGTAACAACTTAAAATAGCCAATACCTAAACTTACAAACACATCAACCTCTTGCTACAGCAGGGGTAGTCGTTCAGCTGTTATGACACAGGGCCCTGCTTTATGATCCTTGCAGTTTCCTTGTTGATTTTTTTTTAGAAACTGTAGATTTGGAAATGTTTCCTTCTGTTTCTCATACAGTGTAATACTACCATGTTTTGGTAATCATGCGGGATGATGCTTGCATTGATTCTGGCATGTTAGAACAGTAGGCATGTTATAACAGTAAATGGTGGACCCCAAGCGATAAGACTTTTCTCTATCCTTGGTGGTGGAAGCAATTTAAGGTTATATTTGTGGTCAATTGAGGGGAGATATTACTCATTTGAGGGTCCCTGTGGGGGAGAAAAGTGGGTCAGCTAGATAGCTGTGTGTATTAACCCTTGTCACATATATAAGTCACGCGCTCACAGGTATACCCTTCGTGACCATTGGTATCTACTGTCTATTGAACATTTTCATCTTTTACCAATTTAGGATATATTACATTTGTCTCTTTAGGCAAAATAAACATTAATAAGCACCTTGAAATGTATTTGAGTGACACAAGTGTTTTTGAGATAACGATTGATATTTGTGATAAATTGGCAATAGAGATCAACTCATTATTCTTTCTACCTATTGTGTTACAATTATTTCTCTATGTATATTGTACTTTCCCTTTTGCTTTTATCAACCGTGCCGTTTAGTATATTGAATACAGTAAACCATTATATTGGAACATCCATGTACGTTTCTTGATGTTGGCATATAGAACACTCTGTTGAAAAGAGACATTTTTTTCAATTTCAGAACAGCTAAGAAGAGAAAAACCATATGATTCCCATAACAACTAGTCTTTCTGTATAAACACTGCTTAGAACGATGGTGTTCATTCGCTGATGAAATTGCTAAAAGACGATACGCATTAGGCCAAACAACATATAAAACAGTGACATCACCACCATGGGCGAATTTTCAAGGAGGACTGTGAATTTGCCCGGGAGACACCTCGGAAGGTACCGCTTTCACTGCCAGATAAGCTGTTATTACCTTATTGTATTGTATTGTATGTCTTTATTTATATAGCGCCATTAATGTACATAGCGCTTCACAGTATTAATACACGTGGTAATCAAATAAATAACAGATAATATAAATAACAGATCATGGGAATAAGTGCTTCAGACATAAAAGTAACATTAAGGAAGAGGAGTCCCTGCTCCGAGGAGCTTACAGTCTAATTGATAGGTCGGGATAACGTACAGAGACAGTAGGAGGGAGTTCTGGTAAGTGCGTCTGCAGGGGGCTAAGCTATCATGTGTCCAGTATTATCCACAGAGATATTCATATGCTTGTTTAAGCAAGTGTGTCTTAAGGTGGGTCTTAAAGGTGGATAGAGTGGGTCTGTGCTATGCCAGTTTGTTCTCTCTTTTTGGGTCGTATCCTCCTGAGTTACCAGAATCATTCTGATGACCACCACTTCACATACTTAACCACTGACTAAAGGTCAACCCTGCTTGTTTGACTCTTACATCTTGTAAGTAGTCATTTCAAAAGAGCCAAGGTTGTGAAATCTTTTATTACCCATTGCCATTCTGCTGCACTTAGAATTGTTTTGTTTCTCCCCCATGCTCCCCCTGGATTTCGTATCTACTACTGTAACCCTTGGGGACGAGATAAAACTACCCCTCCCAGCGGGTCTGAGCAGGGAGTGAAACTGTATACATATTTATATTCATTTTTGTTTTTCACTTATTCAAGTATTCACTATTGTTCACATATCAAGTGTTCAACCCTTTTATCTGTTTGCGCCTGTTTTTCACTTTATCACTACACCTACAGAGAGTATGTACAGAGAAAAGAGATGAGGTCCCAGGACAGAGCCCTGGGGTACCCCCACAGAGAAATCAATATAGGAGGAGGTGTTAGCAGAAGAGACACTGAAAGTAGATGGGAGAGGTTGATAGGAGATCCAGGATAGAGCTTTGTTTCGAATACCAAGAGTATGGAGAATGTGACACATCCATCAGTATTTTCCTCTTATGAAGTCACAAACTTCCGTTTTATATTTTGTGGCGTAGTATTTATTTATATACTGTAAGGACTTTCTTTTAGGTGTATTTAAATACATAAATGTGATATTCAAAACGAATCACACTATGGGAGCATGCAATTCTTTTCTTTTTCTTTTTAGGTAATATAATATGTGTGTATGCTGATGGGTACCAATACGCTTCAATAAATGTTAACATTAATATATGATAAAACTTTGCAGAACAGTCTTCAATTTATAATTATGATCAAACAACTATACTATGCTCTAAGAGTAAACAAAAAAATCGTTCATTTCATTGGGCATTTGTTGGTTGTTGAACAAAAATTTTGGTACTGAGAAACCTGGTATAGTTAAATGTCCTACATTATTATCAAAACAACATTTCATGACATCAGGAAGTAGGTGAATCTGTAATAAATGAGGCTGCTGAGATCACTCAGCTAGCTGTGATCTCAGGAGACAGGCCAAATTAAAAAGAACTGTTCTTACTGTTTGCTCTAGTCCATAACCTGTATCTGTAATCTGTTACTATTTACTGAAAAGTACACTGTTTATATAGCAGTCTGCTAAAACTAAAATCATGTTTTACGTTCTGTGTCTGATAAATGTGGACTGAACATTTATAGGATGCACACATTGTATTATTTTTATAGTTTTAAACACTTATTGAGTGCTAAGTATAACAAAGAGTGTAACAACAGTGTATGCACAGCTGCACTAAATGTGATCAACTTGTTAATCGAGGATGTTACATTTGACGCAGATAGAGATACAGGGGAGTTTTCACCAACATTTGGGATTGAATTTTGTTGCTCACAAAAAGGAAAAAAGTAGACCGACACTGGTGTCCTATTATAAA